>NC_062982.1:21386694-21584194 GCF_023078275.1 Leguminivora glycinivorella
CGCGAGCGAAGCCACAGGAAATAGCTAGTGAAATATAAACTGAACAATGTTTTATAAACACATGGGATAATTTCTTTTTGGAATAAATACTAATGATGTCTAACTTATTCAGTAATGATAATTATTTCAGAACTAGTTTCACTGTCATATTTCAGTTTAGTGTAAATATTTCATTTTGTGCTTTGAAGTCAAGTGACATCATAATCATTTTATTGGCTTTCAATTCTTTTACCGTTTACTTTTGTCTAGTGTGCTCAAATGCCAGTTGCTTGAAAGTCACATGCCTTTTTGGAGCTCATCTATTCAGGATGAAGTTGATGGGGATGAACTTTAATTAACATTAAGTTCAACATTGTTGTTTTTGTGTATCAGACTAGGAATGTATTAATCTTTTGACATTGACAGTTTATTTAGTCATTGGTGTTGGATTTCTGTCTAAGCTACTACATTTAAAGTATGACTACAAGGTATAGCAAGAAATCAATGATGGTAAATTATGAGGATGTTAAGCTAAGGATCAGGGTGTTGTATATAAGAAAAACAAACCATAATAAAGAAAAACAAACCATAATAGTGACAGCTCTGGACTAAGGAGGTGGCCGGTGACATGTGTTGTTTGTCTCAACACTAGTGATCCATTTTTTTTTTGTTACATGTACAAAAACATATTGAAAAAGTTTTCCTGTATATTACACATCTAATATACTTGTAATTCTACATAAAATTGTTTTACATAGGTAATGTGGTTAAAGGAGGAAGTGAATATTTAGGTACTATAAATAAGAAGGAGGAAGAGGTAATAAAAGGGGAATTTAAAATAAAGCTTATCTAACATATAATTATAATTTGCAGATTGGATGGTGGTACTGATTGAGGAGGAGGATCAGTACAGCTAGCAATTAATGCTGATGAACTTAGCTGCTGCACTAGGATAAAACAGCAGAGAGGTCCAGGATATGGCCATGAATCAAGGATGAAGAACCCGGCACAAATTAATGCTGATGATGGTCTTAGCTGAGGCTTTAGGCTAAGACATCAGGGAGGTCAAGGATACGGTCATGATTTAAGGAGTGCATTGGGTTCAAGGATGGAGAACCCGGCACAAATTAATGCTGATTGTCTTAGCTGTGGTGTTAGGCTATGGCATCAGGGAGGTCAAGGATACAGTCATGATTTAAGGAGTGTGTTGGGTTCAGGGATGGAGAACCCGGCACAGATTAATGCTGTAGGTCTTAGCTGTGGTGTTAGGCTGAGACATCAGGCAGGTTGAGGACACGGCCATGATTTAAGGACTGCTTTGGGTTCAAGGACGGAGAACACAAATGGTTTCAAGATTTTAGGACGAGTGGTTTCTTGGTTTTGTTTGGAGCAACTCTTATAAGGAAGGTTGGAGAAGTGAGCACTGGAGGTTGAGGGACTATTTTTCAACATCATCTGGGTCTGGTGGCAGTTCATCACCTCAACTTAGGAAATGATGTCGCGGATCAAGTATAGTGTTATATTAAATCAATTCCTTAGTATTCTTGACAAGGTCAAGAGTTCAGACAAACATAAGTTATCCTATAGGGTAGCTAAGACTTGTTATCAAGGATTATCCACCTTTTTATTTACATGGGATGGAGAGAGAAATTTATAGAATCCTTTCCTTGTCGAGAAGACTATGATAAACTTCTTTCATATATGTAATTTTAGTAAGGAAAGTAAAACATCATGTGAAAAGATAGGATATCTTGAAATTTATTGCCATAGAAATAAAAACACTGATTAAAGGAATGAAACTCAAACAACTACTAGTGATAGGACGTATTTGTGAAATTTGTAAGGTGTCATAATCGGTGCTCGCGGTGATTTCAGTCAAAGGAAATAGTAAGTCCAATGTACTTAGGATATGTTTAGGAAAGTGAACGATAGAGGGCGTGAAGGGCAATTGAACGCAAAACTGACGCGTACAAATATATACCGTGGTGCAAGTTGTTACTAGACGTCACTATTACCATTTACCACTGCAAACTGGTTGGCTGGGTGTAAGTATTTCGCTAGATGTCGCTGTACCATCTGCAAACTAGCGAAAGGCGTTCTACGTATGGTTAGTTGTATTTAATTGGCTGTGATTTCTTGGAGAGATGGGTGTTGATAAATAATAATAAATAAATAAATAAATATTATAGGACATTCTTACACAGATCACACAGTGGTTGAAAAATTGCATTTGATCTTTTAATGTGCTAATGTTCTGAATAGTGTTCGCGCCTGGAGGCTTTTACACATGATGATTGTAATTTGGTTGTATTAGGCTCGGATTCTGTGTGAAAAATAAACCTAATTAAAAGTCCCGTCATAAATATGTGACATTCCATGTCAAAAGGGTGCACATGCTTTGTGTGTTATAAGGAACCTTAATAATAGATGGCGATGCATTCGAATATCTTGATAAGTTGATAACTCTGTCATACTATTCAATTTTCATATTTAGATTGTCGCGCTGACAATGTTGTGTTACATTTCAAACAATTCATTAATATCATGGCATGATCAATTAGTCATTTGTAGGGTTCCGTATTTCAATTTATTGTGTGATGCATTTTCATTGGATAAAGCAGTTATTTGTTCGGGGATCCAATTCTAAATTTTTGGGCCAACGGTATAATATGTCCTTTTGGTAGATTTGGTCAGTCTGAAGTTGGATGTTTTTGCCACGCCCCTATTCCTGTTCCTTAAGCGTCTCAAGTTGACGACTCTGTGTGGAAATATGTCAATGTGGGTTCTTACGAGCTTTAAAATGTTAAAATATATTGCGATGGTAATGTCATGGTTCATAATGATATATAAATAGTTGTCGAGCTGGCAAACCGGAGGGCGAGTTGGCTATTATTCTTATAGCTCGCTTCTGCAACACGAGGACACCATGCCGGTCAGCGACGACGCTTCTGAAATTCTAGACTAGTTTGGCACAGAATGGAAAAGGACAAAATAACTACTTCGTACTGCTGCTGCAGAATTATGCTGGACTCCTAGACACCCCTAGAGTATGTAGAGGACCATAGAGGACTACATCTACCTGAGGACACTTTAATTTCATTTAAACAAGACGAAAAAGAAATTGAAAGAAGAGTAAATCGAACATGGAACAAGTATTGGTCATTAAAGGAAATTTCAAAGGTAAAAATGTCTACAAAACAAAAATGAAGACTAAAGCAATGGAAATTTGCCTATTTATTACCCTGCCTTATATATGCATGCCAAACCTGGCCCACTAGGAGAGAAACATTTAGGAGAATAAAAGCATGTCAGGGAGGAGTTCAAGGAGGCTACCTAGGACTGAGACTGGAAGATGGAGTAAAAAAATAAACGTTCGAAAGAGGACCGGGGCAAATGAGCAGTTAAGCAGGTATTACGCTTTAAATGGAGATAGGCCGGACACGCAAGGAACCGAGGACGGACACTGGCCAAATGTGGTAAGCGAGTGGCTAACCCAGGGAAAGAGAAGAAGTGGAAAACCACTCATAAGATGGAGCGACGGCATAAAAAATAGTAGGCTACAGCTGGTCAGAAGTAGCAAAAGGAAGAGAATGCTGGAAAGCATTGGAGGAGGCTTTACCGTTCAGGGTGGTCCTTATGAAGATGATGAAGATAAAAAAAAACATAACTGTAAATATTTATCAAGAAAATAAAAGCTTATATTATATTATTATATGTTTGTGCTTGAGGAAGAACAAGGACAGTATTTTGGGTGCGAAACAGATTCCTGCTAACTTAGTGCGTGCATACTAATTCAATTTGGGTGTCCCATTTTAGCAATTGGTCGAGGGTAACGCTCAAAATTTGGCAGAGGTGACGTGCGGAAGGATTGTGTTGTTCATGGTAACTACTGGCGGTCTCCTTCCTAGGTTAAAGTGGAGAACCTGAGTTATTGATACATTTAAGGGCGAGCCCATTAACGAAACCAATGTACTAGGAGTTTATGTACGTCACGGGTGATTGACGTCTTGAAGCTATCGTTGTTCGGAGCAGTTAGTATGTCGTCAGCAAAAACATACATTTGTATTAGAAAGCATAGATTGGGCCATGGACGAGCCCTAGGGGATCCCAATATCTACAGAACCACAGTCAGATTTTACCGCACCACTATTTATTACAACGGATTGCTGTCTTTCCTATAAGAAATCGGCCATGAACTTTAAAACAGAGGCACCTGGACCGTGGTGCTCAAACTTTTTGATTAGGACGTTGTGATCGCAAAGGTCAAAAGCATTCGTCATGTCGCAAACGACAATGGTTACATGTAAATGGTTCTCTTTAATAATTGAGACACATGAGCGATTTCGTCGATAGGCAAATTGTTTTGTGTGTATTAATTGAAACTTTTCTAAAAAGTTATGCGGCCGATTACTCACTCCCGCTTTTAAAACTTTGGACATAGTGGGAATTATACTTATTGGCCTAGGTATAGTTCCTCAACTCATCTTTCTGACTTTTGCCTTTATAAACGGGAACGACTGTTACATTTTTAAGTATGATGGGTAAATACCTACTTTAATAATAAAAAAATGTTAGTTAACTGAACTATGCCTAGGTAGTCCAACTTTGAGCATTAGCAACATAGTTGAGGTATCATATACATATATACCACAGGTGTTTTTCTTGTAACAATATTTGTCGCTATATGATTTTATACAACTCATCAAAGGTAAACCGAGACCGATAACTTAACGGAAACGGGACTTGAGGTGCACGAATGTGTAAGAGGTACTTCATTAGTCAGTTCCGGGCGAGCGATAGGTGCATTTGCAGCAGATAAAAAAAAAATTGATATCTTAGCTAACCGGTTCCGCGATGTGTATTGTTCGTCCCGGCTATCTTTTAACGAGTCCAGATTGCATTGTCGCTTGCTGGAGACGCGTGTCGTGACGGTGTTTACGATTTGCCAGAGAGTGTTTAGTTGATAACCACTACTTTGTAACGTTTTAGCGTAGTATTCGCGTTGTGCGATGTGCGTGTGATAGAGATTGTTTAAATTATTAATATTTTGATTGTGATATAATTAGTTTCAATATCTCATTACTATGCGGGTGTTTTTGAGCGATTTCAATTAACTGGACGAGAAGTTTTTTTTTATTTTATTATTAAGTCGTTTGTGACCCACGGATAGTTATATTTCTTGTGTGTTTGTACAAGACTGTATGGAAAACAGATACTGGCAACGTTATTTGAAATATAATGGATGTTAAATGTGTGATTTGAGCATTTTGTTAGATTTTTGGCCAATCAACTGAATAAAGATGTTTTTTTTATATACTCTATGACAGTAGTTACGCTATACATGTTAAGTTTATTGGATTAAATTTCTTGTTGTGTTTCGGATTAAATTATTATTCCATACGACTATCGGTTTTGTTATATCTTATGATCTATTTTTGTTTGTTAATGTAAAATTGAATGACAATGTTGACCTGGTATGCCTATAGGTGCAAAATTTAATAAGTAGGTACAAATTCATTGTTTTTTTTTTTATCGCTGATCTCTAAGCATATTATCTAATTGATAGTTGATACTCGTAGTTCCAGTCGTGACACTGAGAAATGCTCAAGGCGAAGGGACTCGCTTAACAACGAGGATGGCCGATGTACTTATTGCACTCTTCCTGTTACTGTTGTATAGTCGTATTATTATTGTCTGAAAAATGGAGCCTTTGATTTTTTTTTATTGTTATTATTGATGTTATTGATAAGTTTGCTATTGTCAAAACTCGTAAATTTTATTGTATAGTTGTGTTATCATTAACAAGCATGTCAACACCTGGAGGATTAGGTATGTTACCATTACCGTTGTATCAGACGAATGATTATTGTCTGAAACATGCAGCTTTTGATTTATTTGTTGTTAATTTATGTTTTTGAATAGTTTTCTATTGTTGAAACTCGTAACTTTTATTGAAGTTATGTTATCATTACAAGCAATGTTCAATGATATGTTATCATTACCACTGTTGATCTCTAAACTAGTAGGCATAGGAAGTAGGTTTGTGTTATGTCAACAACCTAGGGATCGGTTGCACCAATCCGTCTGTTAACGAATTAAACGTTTGTAATATTTTTGTATGGTAATGTCCGTAGACTTCTGCTGCGAGACGTTGATGTGCCTGCTAGCTGTTGTCTGCGGGTGATGCAACTGGTCCTAAGCGAAGGGCCTCGCTTACACAGGAAGGCCGAGCTGTTAGCTTTCGACATTGAGTTCATAATTTTCATTGATTTTATATGTATACTGGCCTTTATCAAATTATCGGTAGATATAAACGTGCCTGAATAAGATTGGCCCTTTTAAAAAAATAAAACATTAGGCGGGAACCGCATAAATCTTGACAGATGTCACCGTGAAAAAAAGATATAATCGGCATTATGGAAAAACTAGAAAAAGCAACCGTATAACCAAGCTGTGATAATTTTAGGAATTTGTGTATTGTATTGTTAATATCGACTGTGATTGTAACCCAAACTGTTCAGTATGAGATTGGCATTGTAATAAAACAACGAGCAAGGAGAAGTTCTTTCATTTAAGACCAGAACATAGCCTTCAAAAAGTATTTTATAGAGAACCCTCTTTGGGTAAAGGACTCCTCCAGATTTAGCCAGTTTTGCCTGTTCTTCGCTTTCTGTGACCACTTTTTTCCAGATGTAGCCACTATTTCGTCGAGACATTTTTCTTTTATTTTATCTTTATTCCTTGTCCGTTTAATTTACTCACTTATTACCTACTTTATTATTTTGTATACGCTTCGAAAGATCTCGTCGCGGAAGGTTAAACACCAATACAACCAAATTCAAATTATAACCTCTAACATTTATGGTTAACTGTCAAAAAATTTGTTTACTACACTTGTTAAGAATTAGAAATATTGAAACAGGCAATTGAGGTTACAATGTGTTACCATTTCTATTGAACATCATTTCCGATTTTCCGTAAACGATGTCACATGTCGTCCATACTGAAAGTTCAATACGGCCCGGCGTTCCGGAAATGGCCCCTGTCCACACCTCGGCGGCCTAGCCGAATGACAATCGTTGACGCTCGACGCCGATCGAAACGCAATCAAGCTCTGTCGCGCCAATACGGAACAGCGATAAAGATAGCTGAGCATTTCTTTTTTTTTTTTGCCAATATTTTTTTTTTATTGTTTTAGGGAATTTTAGGTCAATTGTACTCAGAATCACGAGTACTTTCAATCTCAGTGGGTGACAAAAAGTGTCCCAGAATTTCCATACATTTTTGTTACTTTCCTCTTTTGTTACCCCATACAAAATGTACGGAAAATGGTAACAAAATAAGAAAAAAATCGTATGGGACAATTTTTTTAACTACTAGGATTGAAAAGGCTAGTAATTCTGAGTAGAAATTGCATTTTTTTTTTTTTTTCAAAAATATCACACTTCATAAAAGTGGCAAAAAAAAAAGAAATGCTCAGCTACGAGATCGATGTTATAGTGCGCATTTGTCTATTTGGCTACGTACCCGGTAACGCTATAGATCTTATAATGTGACATGAAAACATTTTGCTGGGTTTGAATTCAGGAGGGCGATTTTTGAATCTCGCATACGGGATTTTGTCACTAAAATACCGGTAGAAAACGGTGACTTGCTTATTATTTTCAGTAAAAATTTTCTGAATTCGAACGCGTGAGACTTTAAAATCGGCCCGCAGGTCAAGAAATTTACTTGTTTATTTATCATGGATTCCATATTTTTTGTTCCTGTAGGTGTTTAATGTTTATCGTCGCCCAGACCCCAGATCAATGTCAAGATCTGCTTAGTTTGTGTTAGTGTCCCAAAAATATTTGTTAACTTGGTAGGTGTACGAGATCCTCCAAAGATTCCAGAATATTATTCTCAGAACAATATCTTGTGCACCCTGGTTTCCCCGAAATAAAGAAATACATGATTACCTTCATATACCAACCATTAAAGAGGAAGTAAATAGCTTCTCAAAGAAATACAAGGAAATACTCACAAACCATGAGAATGAACTTGCTAGAGACCTACTAAATGAAAACAGTAACAACACAAGACTCAAAAGGTGGAAGATCTTGGAACTAGACCAGAGAGAATAACGCCCCCCTCTCTCCACATAAAAGAATGGTGGTTAATGGACCACCACCGGGAAATAGTACATTACGATACAAGTGCGTAAAAAAGGAAGCTTCCTTTTCGCACGTGTATCGTACGACGTTTTTAAGTACAGATGAGCCTCCGAAGTTTCGACCTGCCATATAATGAACCACTTCTCGAACTAGTGCGTAAAAAAGCGACCATCTGTACTGAAAATGTTATTAATAGTACCATACAATCTGATTATGGCTATGGAAAGCCGATGGCAGATGAAACTTAAAAAAATAAACTTGGTAGGTGACCCACTTTAATCTTTACCTAACTTTAGCAACAGGATTCATCATCCTCCTTATCCCGGCATTATCCCGGCATTTGCCACAGCTCATGAGAGCCTGGGGTCCGCTTTTCTAAGTATTATTAGCCTTTTTAACATCATAAATAAAGAGCTTTTAAAAGAAAAATATGGTATATTAATTTTGCTATTCACCTTATACGAAGAGAGTATTCTTTCTGAACACCGTTCACCACCCACAATTTTCTGAAAATGCTCAACTACAGCCCCAGAAATGTAGTCAAGTTAAAAATGTAAGCTTTTCACATACTAAAACATACGATAACCTCGTGGACATAAAGTGGGGCAGCAAAATATTCGCGGCGCGTGGCTAAAATGCCAGTCCCGGCGTGTATCGATAATATGTCGATTATATCCCGGCTTGGTATTTGGCGCATCGACGAAATTGGCCTCGTTCAAATAACAGAGTTATGTATTTATGTAGTTGTTGGCAGCAGGATGTATTATGGACAATGATAAAATGAATTAAGAAAACAAAGACAAGTTAGGTATTTGCTAGAGACTGCACTGCTACTGACAGTAGGCTCCAATCATTCGGTGCCGTCAAATGCTGCCACATTGTTCACCCTGCCTAACATTGCCTGGCTCTGAAATAGTAGTTTTAAACAAAACAGGCTACGTCGCTGACTGGCACAAACGCTCACGAAACGCTCGTAGATATCTATCTCTATGCCCTTGCGTATTGGCGTGACAGAGCCAGACTACCTTTCGCAGCGTTTCGTTTTCGTTTCGCGTCGGAGAAATGCCATTCAGCTATGGGGCCAGGTGTCTAAATCTAATTCTTGAGATGCCTATAAATGGCTTTTCGGCAAAGAATCACTATTTTTCGAGTCAGTCAATAATGTTAAGCAGGGTAGGCAAAGTTGCAGCGTTTCCCGCAAGACAGGACTATGCTACCACAAGAAAATTTGGGCTTTTTAATCTTGCTGTCATTCTCTTTCTTTTCCACGGGTTTTGATAAAGTTTGGTGGATACAGTAGACAGAGTTCTACCGAATTTGCTAACTGACGTTGTTCATTCTGATCAGAATAAAATCTAAATAATGATAGACATTTCCAGCTTAGCGGCAATATTTATAAAAGTCCGATAAGTAATCAAAATCGATCAAAAATATTTTGTTAACCTCTAGTCCCTTAAATGTAACGATTAACTTATTCAAAAATTCTGATTACAGCTCAAAATCCCTGCGAAGCGCCAGCAACATGTTCGTGATCAACCTGGCGATCTTCGACCTGATGATGATGCTGGAGATGCCATTACTCATCATCAACTCCTTCTACCAACGCACAGTTGGTTACCAAATGGGTTGCGACATTTATGCCGCACTAGGGTCCCTATCTGGCATAGGGGGCGCTATTACGAATGCTGTCATCGCGTTCGATAGATACAAGTAAGTACATATATTATACTTTGTCTTTCACTAATTGTCTGTCGCCTGCTTTCTATACCTACTCTTCAGTTATCATCTCGCTCCTCGGTGCATCACGTAATTCGTCTACTCATCTGCTATCTTAATAAAAAAAAACATGTTTTTTTCCTGTATATCCTAAAACGATTTAAGGACTTTGAAACACATTTGTAGCAAGTATCAAATAGCAAGTTACCTCTAATTAACTATGAATATAAATAAATATTTGGGACATCTTACACAGATCAACTTAGCCCCAAACTAAGCAAAGCTTGTACTATGGGTACTAAGCGACGATATACATACTTAAATAGATAAATACGTACTTCATCGTTATTGCAAACATTATCGCAAACATCGTTATTGGGAGCTCTAAGCTGATATCGCGACTGGACCTTGGTACTTTGCCACCACTAATCTTCAACGGAGTTTTAATTCCTTTCTCTGGTCACGTGAAAAATCTAGGCATTATTATGGACAGTACATTTTCCTGGGTACCCCAGCTTAGTGAAATTAGCAGGAAGGTGTTTGGATCAGTGGCTTCCCTGAGGAGACTTCGCAACTTTCTTCCTATCCCCACAAAAATTGCGCTTACTCAGGCGTTGCTCCTTCCAATCTTGGATTACGCTGATGTTTCCTATCTTGATCTATCCGAAGAGCAACTCAATAAGCTGGATCGTATTCAGAACGTCTGTATACGTTTCATTTTTGGTTTGCGCAAATTCGATCATGTGTCTAGCTTTCGATCGCAGCTGAAGTGGCTCCCCATTCGTCGCAGACGTAACCTTCATATAGTTTCTCTCCTTTATAATATACTGTTTAACCCTTCAACTCCTCGCTATCTCAAAGACCGCTTTAGTTTTGTTCAATCTATCAGATCTTCCCGAAATTATCTTCTTAAAGTCCCGTCATCTTCTTCTAAATTCTTCAACGATTCCTTTACTTTCCAGGCAGTTCGGTTGTGGAACTCATTACCTATTGACATAAGGCATGCTAAGTCTCTTCACATTTTTAAAAGTCAAGTAAAAGAGCATTATTTATCTATTCCATAATACAATATTTATTGATGGTCCTGTTTCATTTTCCTTTATCGCTATTGGCCGCATTGTTTTTGATCTATGTACATTCCTAGCTGTGTTGTTATAGTATTTATATATGTACGGTATATTTAGGTTTATTTTAATTCCTATTTATGTATGTTTATTAGTATTAAGATTATTTGACGTTTTCTATCACTCACTGCATCACCTACTCAAATCAGTTGTTTTTTGTGTCTTGTCTCCACTACCCAAAGGTTGTCTGGAAGAGATCGCTCTTTAGCGATAAGACCGCCTGTTGTCTACCATAGTTAATTAAAGTTATGTGATGTAATCTTGTTATATTGGTGAACAATAAAGAATATTTGTATTGTATTGTATTGTATTGTACTTATATACATAGAAAACATCCATGACTCAGGAACACATATCTGTGCTCATCACACAAATAAATGCCCTTACCGGGATTCGAACCCAGGACCGCCGCTCAGCAGGCAGGGTCACTACCGACCGAGCCAGACCGGTCGTCAAAATATCTAATTTAACTATGAATATTTATCAACCTTGTCTATTCGGTTGCCCTTATCCCAGTCATTTAGGGTCGGCGCAGTATATTCCTTCCATACCTCTCTATAACCTGTCATCTCATCATTCACTTAATTTATCTGTCTTGTCCTCCAGAACGATATCCTGCCCACTGGACGGGCGCATCAACAAAGTGCAAGCGTCCTTGCTCATCATGTTCACGTGGTTCTGGGCGACACCCTTCACAGTGCTACCCTGGGTCCAAGTCTGGGGAAAATATGTGCCAGGTAAACCATTACCTACTTCTTCAAATTCGCTTGGGTCTTGACTAAGTCCTTTACAATCCTACCCTGGGTTAAAGAGTCAAGGCAATATGTCCGGGTATGTTATCTTTTTAACGATATCCTGCCCACTAAGGAACACTACGGTAAGCCATTTGTGTTCCATAATGCATGCACAGCCATTGCTGGCAAAAATATTTTAGACGATGACATGATAACAGTCGTGAAGATCGCCTTAAAGCTCGCTTTACATGGTGTCTGAAAGATATGATGATCATATGAGACCTATTCATCATACGAAATCATATTTTCCTCATAATAAAAACACTTACACTAAAAACACATAACCAATTATGGAAAATATGACAAGTCCTCGCCGTTATGTAAGGTGCCCTGAAGGCTGGCCGCTTTGCCCCGCTGGATAGCAATGCAGATACGCTGAGCGAAATACAAATTGGCCGGCCCTCTAGTCACCAGAAGCATCTATGAGGCACTAGGCCTCCACGGTCCCATTTTTTTATTTTCCTCTAAGTATTTTGAAGGTTCTTCAATTCTAAAGGCGGCTACAAAATCACAATAGCTATACACCCTTTAGAACAACAGATTGTGTATACTTGATACTTTAATTCCAACTTCCAGCCAATTCTGTTGTTTGTAATTATCGAACAATCAAGTTAAACAATAACAACTTTCTGAGATAACCAGGCGCTAGTACATTATTAAAATTGTTCAGAAGCTGATCATTTTACCAAACTTATGAAAGGAATATTTTAATAAATGCGAATATAAAGATTGACATTATTTTTACCGGATTTCAAGTACTTAATTTTCAACTTCTGCTTAGCAGAAACGTCTGCAATCGATGCCACTAGGCTTAGCATAAATTTAATAGTGGAAAATGTCTGCATTGGGTGAGACTTGAACTCACGGCCTCTGGATCGATACTCCAGCGCTCTGCCAACTGAGCAGACTACTTAATTTTCCTTCAAAATTGAGACAAAATAGGTAGGTATGCGTAAACAAGAAAATATTGATCAATAAACCGTTTATATTACTCTTATGCTCCTTGTACCTCTATATAACAAACTAAGCATAAAAGCATAAAACTTAATAGATGGCTTATTTTATTTACCAGTAGGTAATGCTTCGCGATTTCTGTGAAAAACTTGTGCGCGCTGGGATCCCAAGGATTATCAGCATGGTCACTCCCTCTCCCAGCTGAAAGTGCCGCCCACCCCCTGTAGGTTACCTCACAGTTACCGCCTGTCAAAAACGCGAACAGTCGACCTGTCATATTTCACTCATACAAGCATGGTACGCGTTCACCTACACGAGCTTAGACGGTGTGCTAGGAACGTGCCTCTTTCGTATATTTGATCGCCAGTGTCCGAGGTGTACCTAGTTATACTAGTAGTTTCAACGCCAAACGGTACAAAATGGTAAGGTACAGCGGGGCACATCTCGACTGGGGGGGCAAATATAACTGGTCCATTTTTTTCATGTTTTACAATGTTTCCAATATTAAATAGAGTGTCCACCGGTTATATATGGTAGGCGTGTTCAGGGGATAATTGGATACATGTAGAACTCAATATCATAGTGTAATAATGGAAAAAATGGATTAGTTTACAACTGGCCCCCCAGTCGAGATTTGGCCCGCTGTACATTGCTCCTTGCTGAGTCTCTTGTTTTTAATATTATGTTTCAAAATTTAACCATGTTTAGGTTCACAAATTATGATTTTTTTTTTATTTAATTTTAAATATTATAAGGACATTCTTACACAGATAGACTGAGGCCCACGGTAAGCTCAAGAAGGCTTGTGTTGTGGGTACTCAGACAACGATATATATAATATATAAATACTTATATACATAGAAGAACATCCATGACTCAGGAACATATATCTGTGCTCATCACACAAATGAATGCCCTTACCGGGATTCGAACCCGGGACCGCGGCGCAGCAGGCAGGGTCACTACCGACTGCGCCAGACCGGTCGTATGATTATGATAAATAAATTCAGAACAGGGTTGCCAACCGTACGAGGTTCCTCGTACAAATACGAGATTTATGGTCTTACGTACGAGGTGCGAGGATACTATTAACCTCGTACAAATATGTACGTGATTTTGATAATATGGCCAATTGGATATATATTATTAGCATTTTGCATCTTTTTACACCATTTACGCGATGATTGTCTATGGCAGCTATCGCTTCAACATCCACACCGCACCGCACCTTGGAAAGTTTTCACGAAAGTGAGAGCGAGAAAGTGTTATTTTTTTATCGCTATCACTTACGTGAAAAAAATCCACAGACGCGGTGCGGTGCGATCATTTCTTAGGTACTTTACGGAGTGGTCCCGATAGTATGCTTAATTTTGTTTTAAACACGTTTTCGATGCATAATAATAATATTTTTTATATGTACGAGGTTTGAAAGTCTAAATACGAGAATTTTAGCTGAAACGTACGAGGAAGTTTTGCTTTACGGTTGGCAACCCTGATTCAGAATTACCTTCTGTGCGACATAAAGAACTACATAATTTTAGGTTTCCATTCCAACGGACCAAGTTCGCTGACCTGTCAGCGCATCCTCATTCCGTCAACAATATTTTGCACCCACAATCTATTTGTTCAAAATACTCCTATCAGCCCTAAGACTACAGAGAATAACGATTCCTAACACGTTAAAAATAAGCATGATTTTCGTGTGAAAGTAAAGGTGCTGGTACGAGGTTGTCAAAGTATTTGGATAATTTGAAACATGAGTGCAAATTGTTAGTATCCGTTCGTACATTGTCTTGCCTAACCTTGTAAATGACGCTAATTTTATACTGTGTGCATTTTAGTGCAGGATGAGTTAAACAACAAGCAAATTCCCTTGAATTATCCTTAATTAAAATTACATTGGAATCATCAACGCTCGTTTAAATGTCGCTTTTCGGTGAAGGAAAACATCGCAAGGAAACCGGACCTTCATTCTCTATAGATCCAACCCGTAGATCCAATTTGGATCTAATGAGAATTTTTTTATTCGTTAGATCCAATTTTGGATCGACGGATCCAATGAGAATTTTTTTTACCAATAGATCCAATGGATCTACTGAGAGTTTCTTATTGTATTACAAGATCCAATTTTGATTCACTTTACTGTATTATTAATATAAATATAAAATTGTGTATCCCGTCAATTCTAATTTAATTAAAATTAATATTTTAGCGTATGGTGACATAACTCAATAATCCTTCGGGATGCAACCTGGGTCCCTTTACGCCAAATCTTGGGATTAGTTGTCAAAGCGGATCCCCAGGCTCCCATGAGCCGTCGCAAATGCCGGGATAACGCAAGGAGGATATTGATGACAATACTTACAAATACTCTTCGTATAGAATATAGTGGTGGAAATAAGAACCTGCCTGCCCTAAATTTAACACCTTCAATATTCCTCCGGTTAAAGTCAACTGTTACTTTATATAGGTATATTTGCTAATGTCCTAATGTTCGCCATTTCTCTTACAGTACCTCATTTAGAATACGATTTCAACACATGAAAATTACATCATAAACGGGTTGGTTCACCGAGTCATATAAATAAGTCTAAATATCATGACAGTACAAGCACAGAAGGCTCACTCCTTTGATGTTCACAAAATGCCGTCATTCTAAATCCTTACCTACATTAACAAACGGACCGCACGCGAGCAGCCGACATTGATTTTTATTGCGCCCCGCGAAGGTCATCACCACTGAATGGGCCGCGAAATCACGGCCCCCAACATGTACTTGTAGCTAGCGCGGCGATAGCATCGCGGAGTGAGCCGCCCTGTCATGACTTAGATTGAATTGAAGAAAAGCCTGGGTATAAACAATCACGACTTGGTGAATAAATAATTTTTAAGAAAAAAAAACCGCCTTCCTTTGGGGTTCTGGTGATAAATACTTTCAAATGTTGGATTATGTTATCAATTCGTCTGTATATTTTTTAATGTTATTCGATATCTCCGTCATTTCTGAACCAATTTTGAAATCTGGATGATTCTGAAGTACTTACAGATGAGAATGATTATCAGAACGGAACTCTAACCAGGGGCGGCTCACTCTTCATCAGCAGTTCCACTGCACCAAATGTCACTGTTCTGGACGGAAGTGCATGCTGTTCTTATAAAAATACCAAAGTCACTATAAGTGTGCCGTTCAGATTTGAGGAGTTCCGTTCTGACCATCATCAGCAATTCCACTGCACCAAATATCACTGTTCTGGACGTAAGTGCATACTGTTCTTATAAAAATACCAAAGTCACTATAAGTGTGCCGTTCAGATTTGAGGAGTTCCATTCTGACCATCATCAGGAGTTCCACTGCACCAACTGTCACTGTTCCGTACGTAAATGCATGCTGTTCCTTTAAAAACACAAAAATCACCATATGTATGCCTTTCAGATTTGAGGAGTTCCCTCGATTTCTCCAGGATCCCATCATCTGAACTGGGTTCTGAGAAAAATGGGACCAATCTGTATGCATATACATTCAATCATGAAAAAAATTTCAAAATCGGTCTAGTAACGACGGAGATATCGAGGAACAAACATTAAAAAAAAAAAAGACATACAGACGACTTGATAACCCCTTCCTTTGAGATATGGAAGGCGGTTAATAAGTAATTATGAACGGTATTAAAATGTAAATATAAAAATCCATGATTTAGCAAAATAGAGCATGTCTAAACGGTTAAATTACCTCGTGGCAAAATTATATTTCAGTTTATTTACGAAATAAAAGCACTTCTCAAAATTCCGGGATGACGCTAGGAAGATAAATATGTACATAAATACCATAGATCTAAACAAACAGAACCAAAGTGTTGCCATCTTTAAGCGTTAAGTCACAAATGTTACACTTTGGCGCCCTCATTTAATTTCTAGGCAGTATCTTGAGCTGTAAGAGTACTTATGCTTACAATGCACTTTTCCTTTTTTCTTTTTAATTAATTTTAGTGTGTTCTGTTTGTTATTATTCTTTTTTTATATAGATCACAGTCTGTTGTTATTTTTCTTGTAACGTTTTCACTTTTATTCTTTTTAACTGTTTGACCACTTTTCTTGTATGTGTTTTGCATTTCTTCTGTCTGTTACCCTCCGTGAATCTTTCTCACTTGATGGTCTCATCGGAAGATCAGCGCTGAAAGTCCCCAGCAACACGCTGAGATGAGGCCATTTCGTGGCACCATTATTTTCTGTCTTGTTGTTATTGTTGTATTTTGTTGGTCTTGTTGTATTTTGTCTTGCCTGTGTTCACGAATAGATGTTTATTCTATTCTGTTCTATTCAATGTCTCTATAACATTATCCATTGAATTGATATTGTATTAACTTTGAATAATAGTTTCCGAGCGAGTCAGCAATAAGCGGAAACGTTAATTGCTTCCAGCAGTTCACCAGAGTGCACTCTCATTCGGTCACTCGTTCAGGATATTGCTTCAGACTGTACAATATCCTATTTGTTTGAGAACTACATATATGAACTAGACCCTTCCCATAAGGGGTAGGCAGCAGTGGCGGCTGGTAAAAATTTCTGCTAGGCAACACCAAAGCAAAAAGAAACCTACCTTAACCTTAGGTACTTTACTAGTAATCAATTTTAGGCAAGCCGGTGGGAATCGGCTTGTATGGACCAGCCGCTGCTGGTAGGCAGAGCACATGAAACTGTACAAACGAGCAGACAGGTCGCCTGATGGTAAGCGATCACCGCCGCCCATGGACACCCGTGTTAGAAATTATGGGGTGGAATGAAAACGAAATGGAAATATTGGTAATATTGCAGTGGCAGGTTGTTAGCCGATTGACTCTGACTTTTCGACACCCACGGGAGGAAAAGGTGTTCAAATTCTTAGCACGTCACTACAGGGTGATATTAGACATTCAGTGTTTTTACTCATAGTCCAGAAATTACTCAATCACATTTTTTTTGCCTTCCCTTTCTTCCGCCACCCATCACGATTTGCCGCCAGTCACTGCAAAATTTGTCGAGGTCATCCCGCTATTTTTTTATTATTATTATTTATTAAATATTTAATAATCAGGCAGGCAGTTAAAAAACTGATATAGTCTGTATCCAGTGATCATTATGACAGTAATCATAGCAGAGTTGTAGATGTGATGTGCTTGTCTATTCTAAATTCATTCTAGTCTAATTTCACAATTTGGATGAAGTTTAATTTTACGCCAGTTTCATTTCAGATTTCATGTAAGGTGCATTAGGGTACCTAATTCTGAACGACAGAAATGTTCGGATAATTCCGAAAGGGGAATCTTGATATGATGGAAATAATGCTGATTTTTATGCGACTTTCGTAATTAGACGACTTTCGGAATTACCCTAATGCACCTTACTCTCAAATATGTAGTTACTTTACTTACGCTCACAATAATACATGTTTCGTAGCCATCTATCTTTATCGCTCTTGCGTATTGGCACGACAGAGCCAGACTGCATTTCTGTCGGCGTCTGGCGTCGACGATTGCTATTCCGCTACGCCGGTTGGCCTCGCTTCTGCGTGCGTCCGAAGAGACAACCGTTGACGCTACGTATATATCCCCCACTCATAGTGTTGTGTTCCTGCGGGTGAGTAAGGCTGCCAGAGCTCAAAGCGGGCGCGGTATGCTGATGACGGGAGGACTTACGGAACTAATTTGTTCCGTCTATTGTCCTTTGAGTCGTCGGCAACCCGAACCGTCCTTAGAACTTGTACACTCCTTTTTGCTGTGTACTTAACACAGCAAAAGGGAATGTACAATTAAGTTTCTAATGGGGTGGCAACGCGCATGTGACACTCTTTGAGTTGCAGGCGTCCATAGTTTACGGTGACCGCTTTCCATCAGGCGGACCGTATGCTTGTTTGCCACCGACGTAGTATTAAAAAAAAAACGTGGTAATGGTAGTCAAAACGAAGTCTGGTTGTGTCGCGTCACTACAGAAGAGCGATAGGGGAGTGCTACGATACGCTTAGTCGGTTTTCACATTATCCGATCCGATTTCGAATGTCGGAAGGATTTCAATGGAATAAATCCAATATGGCGCCTGGTATGGGATATCGGTCCGACATCCGATATCGGATCGGATAATGTGAAAACGGCCTTCCGAAGCGTATGTGATTGTAACGTTAACACTGAGACACTGACTATAAGTACTTTTTTATTTTTTTTTATAAGTACTCATAAATATTTACAACCTTGTAATTAAATCGATTAACTCATACACATATCACGTTAACCAACAAGGAAATATGTGCTCAAAAGCTGTCGCCGCCTTGAATGCCAGTGTTGGGCGTAGGTACCTTATAAGAATTATACTTGTGTATTTTTTTTTAAATAATTACATGTAATTATGTGTGTGATTTGCAATTGTTATTACAATAATTTGTAATTTAATTACTTACAGAGATTATTCTATCAAGTTGCTACTATTGTTAATATAATACTTTTGCTTATGGTCGAAATTACTTGGAGGATATAGAAAGCTTCACGGAAAGCGGAAACTAAGTGTACTTAATTTTTCATACATGATTTGACCCGTAGGAACATAGTTACATACAAACATAATATTTACCTGGTACATGGGTAAAAGTAACATGGTTCATTCTAAATTTTAATCCGATTTTTAAATAAAGACGATTGAAAACTTGAATTCCGTAAGTGTAATTGATTAAAGTAATTATTTTACATATTTTAATTAAAACTTATAAAAAAAACTACATTAGCATTCCACAATTTTTGTAATTGTTCATGCAATAAGCATTATTTTCTTCGTGTAATTGAAATTATATACTGTTCTTACATTTCGTAATTACAATTGTTAATTAACAATTACATTTTACCAACACTGGTTACCCTCAATCATAAATCGTAACGACATTTCCCGTGTTTACAAAATTACGGTTCAATTTCGCGTCTCCGCGAATACTTAATCATCCCTTAAATTACTGTAATTATGTAGGCGTAAGATTCAACAATAGGAACGCTTTGTTAAGAATTAGGCCAAGGGGGTTACCATGAATAAAACCTATCAGTTTCAGTAGAGAGAGAGGGACGGAGCTATATAACTAGTATAGTCTTGTCCCTTTCTCTCGACCTAAACTGAATGGCTTTAGTACTTTATGGTAACCCCCTGAAATTCTCTTTCAGAGCCCAATTGGCTAAGGTTATTAAAAATTCTTTGATCGTAACGACGGGTTGAAGTGTTAAAGAGTTGCTTTTGATTGTAAAAAGTTTGGGCGTAATTTTCTTTGTTTTTGGGAGGAATGCTCGTCAGTATAATTTATAACTTTTTAGGAATAAAGAATTTACATGAAGTCGATCACTAATTTTTGATTTTTACTTTTAGGGTTCCATACCAAAAAGGTACAAACTTTGCCACGGCTCTTGGGAGCCTGGGGTCCGCTTTGACAACTAATCCCAAGATTTGGGGTAGATTTTACGAAAGCGACTGCCATCTGATCTTCCAACCCGAAGGGTAACTAGACCTTATTGGAATCAGTCCTGTTTCCTCACGATGTTTTCCTTCACCGAAAAGCGACTGGCAAATGTCAAATGGCATTTCGCACATAAGTTCAGAAAAACTCACTGGTACGAGCCGGGTTCGAACCAGCGATCTCCGGATCGGAAGTCGCACGCCCTTACCGCTAGGCTACCAGCGCTCATTCTGTCCGTCCGTCTGTCTGTCACATAATTATATATTTTCTAATTGTATTAATAAGTAAGGACCGGTAGTTTAAGACGCGGCTATGATGTCTCGTCAATCATGTGCTAGTTTAGCAGCTTACCTAAGAGGTCGAATCGATAGCATAAGTAGTCCTCGATTTAGAAATGTGACAGACGGACAGGCAGACGGACAGAGTCGCACCATAAGGGTTCCTGTTGTTTTTGGTGCGGGACCCTAAAAACAAAGTGCTTCTATTTATTAGATCAGAATGAGATGGCAGAAAACTTGAACAGAAATCCAAAAACTTTAACAAAACTTAAATTAGTCGATAACATCCTATTGGCTGTCCAAATTAATAGGAGTTTGTGTTTATTGAATACGTAAATGGTTTAGCACATTGTAAAATAAAGCAATAGAGTTTTATCTATGTAACGTATAACTTGATTGGTAGATTGACTGACAGGCCATGTCGAGTTATTTTCGAGCATCTAATTAGATACTTGCATGAAATCATGCGCAGATCCAGGGGGGTCATGGGGGTCATGACCCCCCTGGAGCCTGAGTTGGCTATACAGATAGACCACGTGACCCCCCCCCGGGGCCCCGGTCCTTTACCACGTGACCCCCCCCCCGGGCACGAGGCTGGATCCGCACTTGCATGAAATAGGTACTTGCGTGGGTTTGAAGTTATTTCCAATATTATAAAATACGAGTGGGATATGTGATGAAAGAGAAGAGTCATAGTCACGTTATCGTTACGAGTCTTCTATTTCCGATATCTTAATTTTATAAATAAATACTTACTTACTTGGTTACTTGGCTGACGCGAGAACCCAAAATGAGTTTTGGCCTCCAACACAAGAGCACACCACTTTGCTCGGTCTTGAGCGGTATCGCGCCAGCTTTCGCCGACGCCGAGCTCACGGAGGTTTACCTCCGTTCTATCCGCCCAACGATATTTTGGATGACCGGTTATTTTGGGTGACCAGTGGACGGTGTCCATTCGGTCTTCCCAAGTAGGCTTTTTTAACTGCGCGATCTTCACTCATCCTTTCAAAGTGAGGTGACCTAGCCAACGGAGACGATGCGCTTTGGTTTCACCTATTATATTTGGTTCCTCAATTTCGACATTATTTCGGATAAATAATGTACCTAGTGGTCTATGTTTTTTTCCAACAATTTGAAGCACGGTGTCCATTGACTCTTCAACATTCATGCCCACATAACATCCTTACCCCCTTATTCATCAATCATCTAAGGTAGGTAATAAAGATAACGTCCCCTTTATCAGACTAATTCCTCTTCACCTTAATTATTCAATACTTAAACTCACCGTATCATTCCGCCCCCCCTTACAATAGAGAAACCGAAAACCGGCTAACAGAACTAAACCTATCCCAATAGAACTGCGGTATTGAAGATACTTGAATCTATACTCCAATTGCTAATTCGAGTCCAAAAAAACTACTACGATGTTGCCACTGCAATAAAATGTTTGTAAAATAGTATAATCCTTTTTTTATAAAAACACACGCCAAGATAAATTATTTATTATTTATTTCAATCCTTTGATTTATATATTTAATAGTCTTTTATTATTTACATAAATACTAGGACGCTCGATTTTTTTCTTTTTTTCCGTGATTTTTAGTTGTAAAGTTGACCTGGTATTGCGCTTGTATCACTTCAGGTATCAATAACATTTGGTGCTATATTTTGCGGTATAGAACAAACTATTGATGATATAGATATTGTGACCAATTTTTTATACATATATTTTACAATTAGCTAATCAACGAAATAGTGTATAGTGGGCCACGGCCGCCATTGTTTTGGAAGCGGCCATGACACCATGGTCTGTCAAACTGTATTTGAATTTATTATTAAGGTGAAATACCCCATAATGGACGGTGATGCCATTATGGACAAAAAAACACAAATCCTTAAAAATAAGTATCTAAAATTAGGTTCTAAAAACTGACGGCTATGTACCATAAACTAGAGTTGTAGAGCTGTTTCATTTTGAAGTTTCAATTAAGTCGGCTATTTCTGAAGGATTTGGCGAAAAGATAAAATTCACCAGTTTACTGAAAAAAATATCAGGACGAATTCTTAGTAATGTTGTTAAGAGAGTTGAGTTCACGTATAAAATAATAAAAAAATAATGCTCGGTGTAAACTTGAATGCGTTTTACTTACTGCATTAAGCATGAGATAAGGTATAAAACATACTAGTTTGTTGCTCCAAAGATATAAAGAAATAGCGTTATTTTGCGAGTGTCCATTACTGGAACCGAAAAACTACGTACCTCCTATGATGGACAAGGAACAATTTACAAAACCAAAATTTACAAGAAACAATCCTATGTTAAAATAACCCAAACTAATTGTATTTATGGTATATAAAATTGACTCATTGACTATCAGTTGGCTTTAAAAGTAAAATTTTAAACTTATTTCACTGTCCATAATGGGGGATCCATTACTGGAGATCTGCCGTCCATAATTGGAGAAAAAACACCTAGTTTTAATTTGTTAACTATGAAGAAACCAATAGGAGTATCTATTCTGCAATACGCTTGAAATGTAAAAGAAGGATAGGACATTCAAGATTTAACACGCTTAGTGGTAGAATTTTTACATTTATCAGTGAAATATCAAAAACAGGCGAAATTTTTTCTTAAACTGTCCATGATTGGGTCCGTTACCTTATGTATGATACACAGATATACAGACTACATCTCTGATATATGATAGACAGACTTTAATATGCAAGTAGCGCTTTATTGACAACCGACACTTATGAACCTTTTAGATAAAAAATGGCACATGTAATGATCTATTGTTTTACCTTAAAGAGAGTATTTGCAAGTATGTAAGTAAGTTTGAGTAATGTTCTTTAATTTATGGTTCCATATCTCCTGAGGAGTCTCAGAGATACATTGGGCACTCGTTCAATACGCTAAGGAAATACCTTTCGTCCCCTGACTTCGCCACGCGCCATTCTGAGAGCCAGTTCAGGTGCTACCCTTCAGCAATAACATTCTAATATTGGTAATGGGTTGTTAGACTTCAATGACTAATTTAATAAACATTGGCGAAAATTGCACCTGACTGAGACAGGGCATCTTTAGTGCATACATTTGTTTGGTTTAAGTTTTATTATTATTAGCACCGTGAATGAAGGTGATGTTAATTGTCACAAACACACGTAATATAATGCGAATTACCAAGATTTATCATTAGTGGCGACCGGTGGAACTAATTTGACGTATGAGAATTAAAACAAAAAACTAAAACGAATTTTCTTCACAATTTTATCATCAAGTATTCTTGGATTTCTTACGTGCCAAATAAAGAATGTAGAAGGTTGGCGAAACCTGAAAAGTATTTTGACAGTGACATAAGTGACATTGACAGCTGTGACATTGACGTATCTGCCGTAGTTTTTTTGGACTCGAATTAGCAATTGGAGTTTATTATTCATAAACGTACTCTAAAGTTATCAAGCCGATAAAGTTCGTTTGTCCCTTTCCGACGTATTCCCTTCCCTTTCCGATAGAAAAGGACAAACTAAATTTATCGGCTTGATAACTACTTTAGAGTACGTTTATGAATAAGGGGCTTAGTAATTAGTGTATTAACCGCTCCAAGATTGGTACAGGCCCAGTCTAGTTTTGAGTCTGCTGGATATATCAGCTCGGCTCTTGAACCTATACGATAATACGACTAAATGATATGTATTGTTTCAGAGGGCTTCCTGACGACGTGCTCGTTCGACTTCCTGACTGACGACCAGGACACGAAGGTGTTCGTGGCCTGCATCTTCGTGTGGAGCTACTGTATCCCCATGTCGCTCATATGCTACTTCTACTCTCAACTCTTCAGTGCCGTAAGTTCTGGAACTTCTGGAAGGTTAGGTATCTGTGCCCAGGAATTGCCTGCCTTTGTGTGGAGCTTTGTATCCTGATGTTGCTCATCTGCTACTTCTACTCAAAACTCTTCAGTGCAGAAAGTTGTAGAGCTTCTGAAAAATACTTATTGCTACTAGAAAGTCTTCAGTGCGTTAAGTCCCAAAGGTCCTGATGGGGTTGTCTGTGTCCTAAATTTGACGGTCGTGGCCCGACGTTGCGTAAAGTCACCCATGACGCTCATCAGCTTTTTCTACTTGCAACTCTTCAGTGCGGTAAGTATGAGTGACTTCCTGACTGACGACCAGGACACGAAGGTGTTTGTAGGAGCTACTGTATCCCCATATCACTCATCTGCTACTTCTACTCTCAACTCTTCAGTGCTGTAAGTCGTATGAGTTCTGTAGATCAGGAGGATTGAAGGTCACGAGCTACCTTCATGTGGAGTTGCTGTATCGCCATTAGGCTCATCTGCAATTTCTACTTCCAAATCTCGCAACTCATTTGGTAAGCCCCAGAGACTCTGAAGAGGTTATCCGAGCCAAGGATTTGAAGACCTATAGCAATAATAGTTGATCTTTGCAAAGTTCTGTGATGGTATCATGGGGAGCTTCTGCACAACTCTTAATCAGTGCGGCATGTCCTCTCTTCCTAGAGACTCTGGAGGTATTTGGTGACTTGTGATCAGAATTCAATTGATTCTGGAGAGGTGTTTTGTGACGAGAATGCAAAACTTACCTTTGTGTGGAGTTGAGGTTCTTAATGGCTTGTGACCAGGATTCAAAGATCGTAGCATTCAAAGCGTACCTTTGTGCGAAGTTACTGCATCCCAATTAGGCCGATAGTCCACTATCATATGTTTATCATAGAAATATGATCATAGGTCTGTATGCCTCCCTTTTTCTCCAACGTGAAGAAAAAGGACGGCATGTTGCCTATGATCATATTTCTATGATAAACATATGATAGTGGACTATCGGCCTTTCACACACCTGCTACTTGTATTTAACTCTCGACTGAACAGCGTGCGTAGCCGAATGCACAAACGCTCACGAAACGCTCACTAAACGAAACGCTCATAGATATCTATCTCTATCGCTCTTGCGTATTGGCGCGACAGAGAGACTACCTTTCGCTGCGTTTCGTTTTCGTTTCGCGTCGTAGAAATGATATTCGGCTACGGGGCCAGAACGGTAAGTCCCAGAAGGCAATCACGGTCTAGGTCTAGCGACCAAAAACGCAAAATCATGTTCGATTAAGTAAAAATTAATCAAGTGAATTCTGCCTTTATTGGCATAAAGATTAAACTTAAACCTTTTTACTAACCAACAGTTACATTGACCGTGTAAACCGTATACTTCTCAATACACAACTCCCAATTCGTGAATCAGAAATTCGTCCCACAAACATTCCACTACTATACAGTCGTGGAAAGCTTTTTCTTGTCCGCGACGAACGCACACCAACACACGTTACACACATGTGTTGTGATCGATTTGCCTAAACTTGCCTCTAGGGACTTGGGGAATTCATTTGCGTTCACACGGATATTTTAGGGTAAATTTACGATATACCCAGTCGTAATATGAGTAGTGTGTGAAGCGTACGTGATTATTTAGTAATGTCGCTAATATTAAATAGAATCAGACTAGTTCACCCAGCCTAAAGTTTAGTAGTAGTAGTAGGTACTTACCACTTTAATAGTACAAGAAAAGATCCCTTTCAAAGATCTCATCCAGTTAACTTTTGAAAACGAAATCAAAGTACTTTTTTATATTAATGCTGACCGTTGTATATATAAGTAGTCTCACTTATAAATGTTTGTGCTTTACAAAATAAAAATATCAGTATTCTTTTGGTTTACTTAGAAGTTGAATGTTACAGAATTACTTATGGCAGTTATGGCATTATGTAAGTTAAGTTATAAGTATAAACCCTGATGTAAATAGGTCACCTTAGCTTATCGACGCCGCAACTGCAGGGGTGTAAATATAAAATAAATTAAATCAATATTCATACACCGATTGACTGAGTCAAACCGTAAGTTCAATAAGACTTGTGTTGTGGGGACTTGTGTGACTTACGAGGTGCGGTCCAAAAGTTTCCGGCCTAACAAAGAAAGGGCTTACATATCTTTACAATTTTATTTTAATTTTTTAATATAGTCTTCCTCTGTCACAACGCACTTTTCAAATCTCTTTATAAGCTTCTCCATCACCTAATAAAAATAATAAAGATTTTTGTCCTCAAAATCGCCCTAAACCGCACGGGTCACTTCGTCAAACGAAGATTTTTTTTTTCTACTTCAGTCTACCTTAAGTTTTTAGAACAAATAATAATCACTTGGGGTCACGTCTCGAATATAAGGTAGGTGCCGAATATTTTTGAAGACACATTTCGTCATAGCAACCTTGTAAAATGAAGCAGCGTGAACGGGGAAATTGTCGCGGAGATGCCCTTGTGCCTCTGCTAAGTTTTTAAAGACTATTCTGCATAATCTGCTATCGTAATTGGATAAAAAATATTGCGTAGCATCTGCTATTTACCGTAGTCTACCCTTCTTTTATGTAAATCGTTAGAATTTCGTGACAACCCTAGAATACCGTAGCCTTTATCTTTTTTCGTGCATTTTGTGACAGAGGTTGTTCTAGGCGCCTTTTCACCATGACGTTGTCACTCCATTAATTTTCTTTTGTACAGAGTATCGTCTTACATAACCATGGTTTCATCTACAGTAGCAATTGCATTCAAAAAACTCGCTACGCGGTGTCTATGCTGGTCTCAAGTTTCATGAACTCACGGTTTTTCACTCATCTCGCTGTAAGCACGATACAAGTTTGAACAGTAACCTAGCACTAAACACCGTAAAAAAAACCTACAGCCAACAGACATCTAAAGAAACTATACACCAAAAAAGTGGAATAAATGACGAACACAATGATATCCATACTTTTTTTAAACTCTTCCGCCATATTTGTCGGGCCGGAGACATTTGGACCGCACCTCGTACCTCGATTCAAATTCAAATCTTAACAAGCAGGGTGACTACCCGCCAGCCCCGTAGCCAAATGGCATTTCTGCGACGCGAAACGAAAACGAAACGCCGCGAAAGGTAGCCTAGCTCTGTCGCGCCAATACGCAAGAGCGATAGAGATAGATATCTACGAGCGTTTCGTTTCGTGAGCGTTTCGTGAGCGTTTGTGCCATTCGGCTACGCACCCTGTACTAGTAATTTCTTCATCTTGTGATGATTCTATCAGCATTTTGTGATGAATAGTTGCATGTCACTTTCTCACTTACTTGTTACAAAGTGACAAGCATGGTGATATAGGTTACGATTGATGATAATAGCCTACCCACAAAATTGAAATTAAAAAAACCGGCCAAGAGCGTGTCGGGCCACGCTCAGTGTAGGGTTCCGTAGTTATTCGTATTTTTCTCAAAAACTACTGAACCTATCAAGTTCAAAACAATTTTCCTATAAAGTCTTTATAAAGTTCTACCTTTGTGATTTTTTTCATATTTTTTAAACATATGGTTCAAAAGTTAGAGGGGGGGGGACGCACTTTTTTTTCCTTTAGGAGCGATTATTTCCGAAAATATTAATATTATCAAAAAACGATCTTAGAAAACCCTTAATCATTTTTAAATACCTATCCAACAACATATCACACGTTGGGGTTGGAATGAAAAAAAATATCAGCCCCCACTTTACATGTAGGGGGGGTACCCTAATAAAACATTTTTTTCCATTTTTTATTTTTGCACTTTGTTGGCGTGATTGATATACATATTGGTACCAAATTTCATCTTTCTAGTGCTAACGGTTACTGAGATTATCCGCGGACGGACGGACGGACGGACGGACGGACGGACGGACGGACGGACGGACGGACGGACGGACGGACGGACGGACGGACGGACGGACGGACGGATGGACGGACGGACGGACGGACGGACGGACAGACAGACATGGCGAAACTATAAGGTCAACTAGGAACTAGTTGACTACGGAACCCTAAAAAACCCCCGACCGCGACATAGTGGACCGATTTTTATGAAACATGGCTAAGAACACTCCCGACTAACTCAGCTTTCAAACAAACAAAAACTAAATCGAAATCGGTTCATCCGTTCGGGAGCTACGATGCCACAGATACACAGACAGACAGACACACACAGACAGACACGTCAAACTTCGTTTTTGCGTCGGGGGTTAAAAATACTTCCAACTATAATGCTTAAGCCTTAAATGCGTAGTGATGCATCATGTATTTTGACTCTATTGACAGCATGTCAAAATTCGAATGAATCTTTATCAAGGTCACGCATTTAAGGGTTAAAGAGTCTGTGGAAGGCTAACGGATGCCCGACCATTTAATTTAGGCTGTTAATTACGAAACTCGGAAACGATTCGAGATACTCTTACCTGTGATTGATCGTCACAACTTCTAACGCAATTCTCGAACTCTTTGAACTCGGGCTTAATTACGATTTATTCCGATCGAATAATGGAAATGGTCCCGTCTGTTAAATCAAACAAAGAACATTAAGTAGCAAACCTATCGGGGCCCTTGGATGATGTCACAGGTACAGGTACAGCTGTATCATTTTGATAAAAATGCCGCAGGTACCTATTTTACGTGCCTAATGATCATTTTTAACATTACCAAAAAATATTTGAGTATCGTGAGTGTGTGCGAGTATATTTTATCGCTTATGTACCATCTTAGTCTATTTACATTTGTGGTATATTTGTATAAAGTTCAATGTTTGCTATCACAGTGTCAAAACACAAAATAAAGGGATATTTTATGATCATAATCTTTATTGTTTGTGAGAAATGGGTTACATTGCAAATCTGAAATAA
The DNA here is from genome assembly GCF_023078275.1 of Leguminivora glycinivorella. NCBI lineage: Eukaryota > Metazoa > Arthropoda > Insecta > Lepidoptera > Tortricidae > Leguminivora > Leguminivora glycinivorella. Next base: position 21,415,884 of record NC_062982.1, read on the forward strand.
AGTCGATATATTTTATTAAAAACAAGATTACAGTACAAATTACATTTAAGCAACAACTACGAACAATATATCTAATCTTATAATTAACTTAAAATTAAATCTTAAAACCCTAAAGACTAAAACTAACACAAGCAGGTTATAACTAAATATAAAAAACCTCCCTCAGATCCCCTGCCTCCGGCATAGACCCAAGAATTAGGGATGTACCGACTATTGATTTGGCCGACTAGGCCGACTACCGACTAGTCGGCGCTTGAGTGGCCGATTAGTCGGCCGACTAGTCGGCTAGTCGGCCAAAACATAATTTTCGACTAAATTCACATTTTGAATGTCATTTTTGGTTCTACGTTCGCGCTTTTTATGATTTTTTACAGGTTCAAAGGTTCATGCTAATATTTATATACATTTTCCATTTTTAACAAGCGGCTTGGCTTAGTGGGTACTGGGTAGTGATCTTGCCTATGAAATCTGTAATCCTAGGTAGGAAATTTATTTCTGTAATGATTACAGAAATTTGTTGTTTTGACAAAGAAAGGAATTACGAATAGGTACATAATGCAACCATAATTTTCAGCTGATAATTTAGTTTTGTACTGTTTTTCTATCAGTAATGAAGTGCCGACTAATCAGCCTCTTTTGCCGACTAATCGCCGACTAGAAATGTGGCCGGATAGTTGGCTTTCCCGGGCGACTAGTCGGTACATCCCTACCAAGAATGCTTGCGGCGTTTCCCCTTTGCACCACATTACATTGCCAGTAATACTATTGTAACAATTTTCATGGAATCACCAAAACTCTACCTTTACAGGTGTACAAACAAAGCATTCCTTACACGTCTTAGTCTAACTAGGAATTATATCATGCATTAATACACATCATATTATTTATTCATTCTTAATATAAGAACATGCAATAACAAAATTAAAAATTAAATTATAAATTTAAAGTCAAACACAATATTTAGAAACACTTCTACCATTTGGGAGCAGACTTTGCACAGTGTTAAGTACTTAAACATATTTATGTTTAAGTACTTAACACTGTGCAAAGTCTGCTATCTAAATCTGACATAATATTTAATCGCTTGTAATGCTGGTAAACATTTTAGACCTTTTTTACCCTCGACGCAAAATCGACGGGGTGTTATATGTTTGACGTGTCTGTCTGTCTCTCTGTCTGTCTGTCTGTCTGTCTGTGGCATCATAACTGCCGAACGGATGAACCGATTCAGATTTAGTTTTATTTTATTTGAAAGCCGAGTTAGTCGGGAGTTTTCTTAGCCAATAGCCGTTTCCTGAAAATCAGTCCACTATGTCGTGGTCGAAGGTTTTTCTCAAAATTTTAATTTTGTAGCTATTAACAAAATTGTTTATACAACTTTTCTGAACATGATTCATGTGTTTAGGTACAAAACAATTACTTACTCTAGGTTATAACTTATAATTATTTAAAACAGGAGCATCTTCTTAAAATAACCAGATATCCCACATTTTTAGTGATTTGCGACATCCTTAGTGGCTAACGTAATTTTGATCACATTTAAGTACTATATGATATGACCTAGGATATGACGCACAAAAATCCGACATCTGCTTATAACAGAGCCATTCTTTCCACCGATTTTGCTTGTTTTCCACTCATAAACTTAATACTCACGAGATCAAATACTTTTCCTGTCCCATTTCGTTCACCGCTTACCATCGGAAGCGAATTTGTCCTATTTTAAAGCGATTCCTTTAACGTTCTACTGTATTCCCTGCTGCAGGAAAGCCAATTAAATAGCTTGGAAACGGATCCTTTTGGGGGTATTACGTTTCTTTCGAACCACTAACAATTTTTTTTAAATTCTACGTCGGTGGCAAACAAGCATACGGTCAGCCTGATGGAAAGCGGTCGCCGTAACCTATGGACGCCTGCAACTCAAGGAGTGTCACATGCGCGTTGCTAACCCATTAGAAACTTGTACACTTGTAGTTTTTAGTTTTATACAGTAGGTACTAGTTTTTGCCCACGGCTTCGCTCTCGTTAATTTCGAAAATTCTTTATACAACCCCCCCCCCCCCCTCCCCCCATTTTAGAGAAGTGAGAAGGCAAAAAATAGCCTATGTCACTCTCCCTCCCTTCAACTATCTCCACTTAAAAAATCACGTCGATTCATCGCTCCGTTTTCCCGTGAAATACGGACAAATAAACAGACACACACTTTCCCATTTACAATATTAGTATGGATTAGTACGAATAGTATGGATTAGGTACCTAATAGGTAATGTCATAATCGGTTACGCTTCATAAGAATTGTAGAATTCGCAGGTAGCTCCCCCTATGACTCTTTTGTAGGGCTAATATCTAGTCGTAGTTTTGTAGGGCTAGTCGCTTTTACAAATGCTCTCTGGATGCAAATTGATACGATACGGAAATATGAATCTACACGATAGCCTCCCCTCTGAAATAAATATTGGGCCATCCTTACGAATCTGCCAGCTAAACGTCGAGGGAATTAGCTTGGCCAAGTGCGAATACCTGCACAAAATGCTGACGAAACACAATGTGGATGTCTTATTGCTACAAGAGACGCACACAAAAGACATGCAAGATCTCGAGTCCAGAGGAAAGATCCTAGGATACAACATTATTTCTGCACACAATCACGCAAAATATGGGATTGTAACCTATGCTAGGGAGAGCCTAACGGACATCTCCATCCTGCCAACTAAAGTAAACCCTAGCAATTTCTACTTAATAGCAATCAAAGTCCAGGACACCTCGATTGTAAACATCTATAAGCCCCCTGCCCAAGAGTGGGGAGACGGACTGCCGGTGTTCCCGCACCCCTGCATCTTCGCGGGCGATTTCAATAGCCACCACATTGCATGGCGATACGATTCCAATGACCTAAATGGGATCCACCTGCAGCAATGGGCAGAACAAAATAGTTTTCACCTGGTTTTCGACGCAAAGGAGAAGGGGTCCTTTAGATCTGCTCGATGGAAAAGAGACTATAACCCAGATCTCACATTCGTATCATGCGAATCATCAGGTGTTCCTTTTCCCATAACACGAAATATTCTTTGCAATTTCCCCAATAGCCAACACCGTCCAGTTCTGATGAAGACAGGAAACCAAATCCCCTTAATGAAATCAAGCCTCTCCCTAGGTGGAATTTGCAGAAGGCGGACTGGGTTGCCTTTGCAAACGACATGGACTCCGCTATAAGATGGATTCCTCCAATTTCCGAAAATTATTCGAGGTTTGTCGGGCTGACGACTGCAACGGCAAAGAAGTATATTCCGCGGGGTTACAGAAAAACCTATGTCCCTGGTTGGAGTGAAGAAAGCGAACAGCTTTACCGACAATACAAATCGACCGGGGACCAGGAAATAGGACGGAACCTACTGGAGTCACTGGACACGGAGCGGAAAAACAAGTGGTTGACCACTGTGGAAAAGATGGACTTCAAAACGTCAAGCAGGAAGGCATGGAACGTTCTTAACAAATTAACGGGCAAATCGGGCTCAAGAAATGTATGCGTGTCTCAAAAACTAACTGATTCCATAGCCAACCGAGTCGTCGCAACGTCACGTGTAAAAGGTGATCGGCCCCATACTAAAACCGTTAAGAAACTTAGCCAAAACTGCAAGAAAGAGCTCTCGGCTGACGAATTCATCTCAAGACCTTTCACAGAAGAGGAAACAACCTACGCCATCAAACAACTTAAGCTAGGCAAAGCAGCGGGAGAGGATGGCATCTACAATGAATTCATAAAGAACTTGGGGCCAAACTGTAGAAAATGGCTTGCAAATTTCTATGCGGACATACTGGCTAAAAATAAGCTGCCCCCCACTTTCAATTTCGCCAAAATAGTTGCCATCCTCAAACCAAACAAGCCAGCAGATGACCCGAAAAGCTATAGACCTATAGCCCTGCTTAGCTCACTGTATAAATTATTAGAAAAGCTACTTGCTAACAGAATTACACCCTTTATTGAAAAAGTTGTCCCAATAGAGCAGGCCGGATTCAGAGAGGGTCGTAACTGTACAGATCAGGTACTGTCCCTTACGACACATATTGAGACAGGATTTCAAAAACAGCTTAAAACAGTAGCTGTCTTCGTGGATTTATCTGCAGCCTACGACACAGTATGGCGACATGGTCTGTACTACAAATTAATGAAAGCAGTCCCCTGCCGCAATATTACTAGCCTCATAAACAATATGCTATGTAATAGGGAATTTGTCGTCCATCTGGGGGATTATCAGAGTCGTCCCAGGAAGCTAAACAACGGCCTACCACAAGGCTCCACACTGGCGCCACTACTTTTCAATCTTTACACACACGATCTCCCAGAGACAACGTCCAGGAAATTTGTTTATGCTGACGACATTGCATTAACTCACCAGCACTCCACCTTTAAAACGGCGGAAACTCAACTCACCACAGATCTGCAATTACTTAACTCGTACTTTAAAAAGTGGAGACTAGTGCCAAACGCCAGCAAAACAGAGATTTTCACATTCCATCTAAATAATATACAGGCCTCATACACCCCCACAGTGAGCTTTGATGGCAAAACCCTTTCGCACAATCCACAGCCAAAATACCTCGGCGTGACCTTAGACCGTTCTCTCACATACTCCTCCCACCTCTCTAAGTTGAGCAAGAAGTTAGGAACCCGCAATAACATCCTGCACAAGCTGACTGGAACTACATGGGGAGCCAGCGCTGACGTTCTTCGTACGACAGGACTCAGTCTAGTGTATTCCGCTGGCGAATACTGTGCTCCGGTATGGCTCAACAGCGCACATGTGGAGAAGATCGATGTTCAGCTGCGAAAAACCATGCGATGTATAACCGGCACTATACAGTCAACACCGATACAATGGCTGCCAGCTCTGAGCCATATTGCTCCACCTAATCTCAGGAGACAACAAACCCTGCTAAAAGAAGCACGCAAAATTGCCTCAAATCCAAAACTGCCCATCTCCTCCGAATTTTTCTCTCCACCTAAGCTACGCTTGAAATCCCGACAACCGCCGTATAAAACGGCACAGGAACTGAAAAAGGGTAGCTTTAACACTAACGAAAAATGGAAAGAGGATTGGACTGCTAACTTGCCGAAGGCATCTCTTGCGAACTACGATCCCACTAACAAACCGCAGGGTTTCTCAGCTCCAAGACGGGAATGGTGCCAACTAAACAGACTTCGCACTGAAAGCGGCCGATCAGGAGAATTTATGTTTAAGTGTGGGTGGCGAGACTCACCGAAGTGCGACTGCGGAGCACCCGTGCAGTCCATTTACCACATTATCCATGAATGCCCGAAAAGAAAATACCCAGGAGATCCTCTGGACTTACATAAACTAAGTAAATACGCAGCCGACTGGGTGAAGAACTTAGATATTAACCTGTAAAGCGACGAATAAATTCTGATTGATGCCATACGACTAAATAAAATAAGGGCTAATATGGACGTTTGTCCATCATTTTGTCGCCATGTCTTGCCAAACCCTCCTAACAAGTACCTATGTAATGCGAAAAGTGGTCCACGATATGACAAGTTTAGTGACCAACTGACCATCATCCTCCTTGCGTTACCCGGCATTTGCCACGGCTCATGGGAGCCTGGGGTCCGCTTTGACCACTAATCCCAAGAGTTGGCGTAGGCACTAGTTTTTACGAAAGCGACTGCCATCTGACCATCCAACCCGAAGGGTAAACTTAAACTAGGCCTATCTATCTAGACTATCTTTACTGCTAAGAGTGACAGAGAAACACAATACCTTTCTCTGCTGTCGCTCTTAGCCGAAGATGTGACGTGGTATAGGATACGTAATAACCCCTTTTCGGGTATCGTCAACGCATAGGATGGGAAATTACTTGAAATTCTCAGCTGTCCCGGACAGACCGTCGATTCAGAGAACGGTTATTTAGACTTCGGTTTAAGCTTGCTTAATGATTTTAAGAGGGAAATTATGTTTGGTGTTTGACGACCAATCTGCCCTAGCGCGTAGTGACCCTGCCTGCTAAGCGTCGGTCCTAGGTTCGAATCCCAGTAATGGCATATTTGTGTGATGGGCACAGATATTTATGACGGCGATATAAGTATGTATTTATCTATGTAAGTATATATGTTTGTTTTGTATTTATGTATATATTTATATATGTAAGTATATACATAATATATATCGTCGCCTAGCACCCGTAGTACATAGTACGATCTTTGCTTAGTTTGGACCTGTCCCCACAATATTTACGCCAAATTACTTAAATAATTGTAGCTTGAATAGAATATTGTTAACAAGCACAAAACGTCTTCTAACGACACTAGAAATTTTAATTTTTTTTTTTCCAATTATTCGTTTCTTATAAAAATGTCTATATTTTTTCTTTTTTTCAAGTTTATATATATACTATGTAATCTTGGAATTAGTTGTCACAGCAGACCCCAGGCTCCCATGAGCCGTGGCAAATGCCGGGATAACGCAAGGAGAATGATGATTTACCTATGTAAATAAAATAGCAATAAACTAAATACTTTATATGTATTTTCAATGTATAAGTGAACTCGCAAGTCGTTTAGAGTTTAAAACAGTTTAGTTAAACTCCGTACTGTCGGGCGCAAAAGTTTGTCTCGCTAGTTTTTTAATATTCTTACATTTGAACAAACTTGGAGAACTTAAGGTTTAAGTAAGGTACAGGAGTGTACCAGTAGATGTCACTTTCAATCTTAAATAATTGCAAAGACTATGTAACTCCATATATAGACCGCTAAAAAACGTACCTCAGAACCATATAGAAATAGGTACGGTGGCCTAGATGGCGTCCTTTTTCAAACATATTTCATCGATTGGAATTTTGAGATTGAGAATTTAAAAAATTCCATAGAATTTTTGAACAAAACCACAAAAGTACAAATATGAAAATTGCTTCCAAAAATATTTATGATAGGTACATGTAGGTTTATGGTAGGTATGGAAACTCTATTTTACTCATTAGATAATATCGTGAAACAAATACTTTCATTCAAATGAGGATGATAATATGATAAAATAAAGTGAACCTACCGAAGATATTTGACATTTTCGACGTCTGTAGCAATGTCCACAAATCTCTACAATCATTAATTCTTTATCATAAAAATTAGGACATGTTTCCAATCATTCCTTTATTTGTAATCCCAATCAACTATAACCACAAAATTAAAATTTTGAAAAATCCCCCGACTGCGACATAGTAGACCGATTTTCATGAAATATGGCTAAGAACACTCCCGACTAAATCAGCTTTCAGACAAAAAACTAAATCTAACTCGGTCCATCCGTTCGGGAGCTACGATGCCACAGACAAACACACACACAGACAGACAGACAAACAGACAGACAGACAGACAGACAGACAAACAGACAGACAGACAGACAGACAGACGGACAGACAAACACGTCAAACTTATAACACCCCGTCGTTTTTGCGTCGGGGGTTAAAAATGGACATCTTAAATTAGAATTCAATTAGCGAAGTTTACAAACAATTGGGGTATTACAATGGCCACTAAGTGGGGGCCTCGTTTTACAAGCATCGTTAGAAAAACCGGTCAAGTGCGAGTTGTACTCGCGTTGCAAGGGTTCCGTACACTACAAGAAGGGCTTAGGCGCCTCCTTTTTAATAGGAACTAAGTCATTTTTGCGAATAATCGGTATTTTGAACAAAACGAAGCAGAAATGAGTTTATATGTAACATACAAACGCGCTCACACAATTTCAAGAGATTTAGTAACTCCTTGCAGCGGCAGTGAGTGAAATTCGTAATTTGAGTTTTTTTCTTTTAGTCCGACTTACCTACGCTTTAGATAGATAGATAGATAGATAGAATACTCTTTATTGGCACACCTCAGCAAGCTTACTGTAGATGTCTAATAGGTTTTCGAAACTTTGATTTTTAATTTTCACATTTACCCGCCAATAATGGCCCCTATAATTGAATTTTCTTAATTTAAATTGCATGTCCGTCTTTGGGTCACAGGTTTACATATGTGTGCCAAAATTCAAGTTAATCGGTTCTGTAGTTTCGGAAAAATTGGCTGTGACAGACGGACAGACAGACACACGAGTGATCCTATAAGGGTTCCGTTTTTCCTTTTTGAGGTACGGAACCCTAAAAAGGAGGGCCTACGCGAAAGGACGGGGAGTTATAGATTTTAAAGTTGGTCGCCTGCGAACGAGCGGGTCGTAATTCTGTACAGAATCGTGCTTAAATAATACATTACGATACAAGTGCATAAAAAAGGAAGTTCGACACGAGTGGCGATAAATTAAAACACGACCGAAGGGAGTGTTTTAAATCGACACGAGTTACGAATTTCCTTTTCGCACGTGTATAGTACGGCGTTTTTCAGTACAGATGAACCTAAGTTTCGACCTGGCATATAATGAACCACTTCTCGCACTAGTGCGTAAAAAACACCAACGAATAATTACGAATTTTTGCTAAATAAATAAAAATAAATAATTCGTAATTCGTTGCCCGTGTGGTGCCGGATTTAGAATTTCACCACCCCCCTTTCTTCCCGTGGGTGTCGTAGAAGCCGATTGTGGGATATGGGTTAAAATTGTGGCGTAGGCGAGAGGCTGGCAACCTGTCACTGCAATGTCACAATTTTTAGTTTTCTTTCAACCTCTTTTTGCCAAGAGTGGCACTGAAACTTGAGTAGTTCATATGCTCTGCCTACCTCTTTATGGGATACAGGCGTGATTGTATGTATGTATGTGTCGATTTTAAAATGACTGCTGCTCTCGACTGCTTCAGTTGGGTTACTTGGGCCCGGCGAATCAACTGTTTGATCGACCATTTTGAGCGTCATTAGTGTTACTCAACATGTCTCTGAAGTTGCCAAGAAATCGAAGTGTTTCGTTACATCGATCTGGCCCTCTGACGGTTCATTGATATCCGTATAACACATACATAATGTATGTTCGGATCGGGGTGTATGGGGTCCCATACAATCCACGACCTCTTTCCGAATAGACTCTATATCTATACATCTTTATAAGTATACATACCTACTATAAATAGTTAGCTTTGAATAAGATTTAAAGCTAAGAACTGTCTCGCTCCAATCTAGTCCAATAACTGTTATTAACATATTACATTCATAATTATTAATAACATTTCCGACGTCTACACGAATCAAATATAATAAGCTCCGTGTAACTGCATCTAGTACAAGTTAACTATTTGACAGCCATCCGACTCTGAATAGGTACCGCAGCCCATAGACCACCAATATTAGACGGGACACATAAACTAAAAAAAAAACTCAAAACATTTATTCAGCAATAGGCCAGCAGCAGGGGCACTTTTACATGTCGATACGTTAATATTACAATAAATAAATAATATGAATTCTAACAAAAGTATAAAGCTAATACAATAAATTAGAGATGTATAGTCTCTAAATGTCGAATTATATCTAAAAACTACACATGATTAGATATAACGAAAAACAGAAATAAAAAGCTACCGCTAAAGCTAGCTAAGCTAGTTGGGCTACTTAGGCCCGGCGAATCAACTGTTTGATCGACCATTTTGAGCGTCATTAGTGTTACTCAAAATGTCTCTGAAGTTGCCAAGAAATCGAACCTCTCATGAACAACGCTTCAGTTTACTGAGTTTAGTAGTTAGTGCCTTGAATGTTTTATCATACTTAAACCATAAAGTGAAAAGTATATAATCCATTATGGTGTAAATTTAAAACGAAGCATCAAAACTATGGACGAATTTGAGTCGGTCAAAAATTTGATTTGACCTCTTAAAATTTCGTCACTCAAGCCTACGTCACTCACTCGCGGTGGCGCTTTAATTACCTATAGGTAGTTTCAACTCAGTTGAGGCCACGCACACTATAACACTGTCATGTAAAGACAACGAGATTTTGAAATTAGTGTTCTTACCGTGTACCGACTGCAGATTCAACAGTGAATTGCAAGAAAGACCAAAAAGTTTCTATTAACTATTTTGTTAAGAATTACGTCTATAGAACAAATTGTCAGATTATGATTGTAACATTAACACTTTCGAAACCGGGCTCTACGCGGCGCTACGACATTTTCGCTACATACGGGTTTCCCCATGTAATCGGCTACGCTTCTACGAGCGGTGTGCCCGACAGTCGGGTTCTTGGTAGCGAAAGTGTTAATCGTAGAAATCAAAGATAATATGTAATAGATTGCCTTATTTTATCATCGTAGCTGTTAAAATGGTGTTTACCTATTTTTTCATTACTTATTAGCAGACATAGAAGTCGCGGTAGCAATAACGTCAATTAACATAGGGACATCCTTCCGATATAAAATATATCGATAGCTGAATATAAAATATATCGAAAGTTCAACTTAAAACTTAAAGTATCTGATTTCCTAACTAGGGTGCGGAACATCATGTTGCAGAGTCCGACTTGAAGCTGATTATACCGGTGTAATGAGTTTGAACGTAGTCTTCCCTCTCGAGAGATAAACTACCGATGCTACTTTTCGGAAAACAGGAAAAAACTTCCTGCTCCCGGGGTCCAGGCTCCATCCAGGAGATGCTAAATTAAACACAGTAGCGGACCCGAATGTCACGTTCTCTTATTCATCGATTAAAAACCTTACAGGTTTATTTATAACCCTACCACTTTTAGTGGTCCGCGGTTTCGAGTTAGCTTCGCTTTCGCTCTGCGTTGTAGTGGAGTCGCTTACCTTACGTAGGTTCACGCTATCGTTGACGTCATCATTCCAAACGTGAGCTGGCTTCAACCTATCAATTGAAATGCGAGCTTGCCTATTTTGAAATTGGATGAGAAATACTTTATCGTCTCTTTCTAAAACTTTAAATGGTCCCATATACGGTGGTTGTAAAGATTTCCTCACGGTATCGTCTCGTACGAAAACATATTCACAAGTTTGCAACTCTTTGTGAACAAATAGAGTACGGTTATTGCGAGAACCAATAGTTATCGGTTTGTATTGAGCTATTGTATCGCGAATGTTGTCAACTAAACTACAAGGATCGCTAGGTTCGTTTGACTGTGTGCTGAAAAAGTCTCCGGGCAACCGTAGTGCCCGTCCGAACATCATTTCTGCGGCGCTTACGCCGTTGTCGCTACGTCCTGCGGCACGCAGGCCAAGCATCACAGTAGACAATTCGTTTTCCCAAGAGCCGTTGTCCATTCTAGCCATAAGGGCTGCTTTAAGGGTGCGATGGAATCTTTCCACCTTAGCATTGCTCTGGGGATGGAACGGTGTGGTCCTAATTCTATCTATGCCTAACAGTTTCATAAGCTCGCGGAACAAGTTACTTTCAAACTGGCGTCCTTGGTCTGTCGTAAGTCTGGTCGGACAACCGTAACGTGCGATCCAACCGTCGAATATAGTTTTGGCTACAACCTCTGCTGTCATATCCTGTATGGGAAATGCTTCCGGCCAACATGTACGCCTATCTATTATTGTAACTAGGTAACGGTTTCCATGTGGAGATGTCGGAAGGGGTCCGACTAGGTCTACATGGATATGTGTCATACGGTCGGCATCTTCAAACGTTCCTAATTTAGACATCGTGTGACGATTAATTTTTGATTTCTGACAAGCGATGCAACATCTTGCCCAATTAACTACGTCTTTGTTCATGCTAGGCCAAAAGAATTTCTTTGTAACTAGCTTACGAGTAACACGCGTTCCAGGATGACTTAAGTTGTGCACACTTTCGAATGCTGTACGTCTAAACTTTTGTGGTAAATACGGTCTTGCTTCTTCTAAAGAAATTTCACAATAGACAGATTTACTACATGTAGGTATCGCTATTAGTTTTAATTTTATATTGCTATTTCCGTCGTGCTGATCCGATTGCGTCATGTTTTTTAACCATTCATCTTTTGCTTGCTCGTCGGCGAGTTCTGCGTAGTCAAGTGATGTGGGGCAAACAATGGTCTCTATGCGAGAGAGTGTGTCAGCAACAACGTTCTCTTTCCCACTTATGTGCCGGATGTCAGTGCTGAATTCGCTAATGAACAATAGTTGCCTTGTTCGTCTTGGTGTTTCGTTATTATTCTTGCCTATATTTTCGAATGCTCTACATAAGGGTTTATGGTCCGTGTAAATTATCAGCGGCCTACCTTCGAATGATTTACGAAAATGTTTCAGTGACATGTAAATAGCTGATAGTTCGAGATCATATGCAGAATAACTTTTTTGAGCTTTAGTCAATTTTTTGAAAAGAAACCTAAGGGTTCCCATTTCCCGTCAACCAATTGATTCAAAGCTGATCCTACTGACGTAGTTGACGCGTCAGACATTAAGGCTAAGACTGCGTCGGACCGAGGGTGGGACAACGTAACGGCTTTTTTAAGGCCCATTTTACATTGCTCGAACGCCTCTTCGGTCTCGCTCGTCCAAATTATAGGGGTCTTGTCTCGCTTTTTCGCGTTAACTAAATATCGGTCGAGTTTAGCCTGCATGTTCGCTGCTCCAGGGACGTGAGAGCGATAAAAGTTTAGCATTCCTAAAAATCTACGTAATTGTTCTACGTTCTGTGGTTTTGGGTAGTCGACTATGGCTTGCACTTTCTCCTCTAACGGCCTAATGCCCGTGGTAGTTACCTCATGTCCTAGGAACTCCAGCTTCGATTGTCCAAAGCTACACTTGGCTAAATTGATCGTTATGCCGTACTTGTCAAAACGCTCGAAAACCAGTCTAAGATGGTCCCTATGCTGCGCCTCATTATCGCTCGCGATAAGAACATCATCTAAGTAATTGAACAAGAAGTCGAGACCTTCCAGAACTGAACTGTTCATGAAACGCTGAAACGTTTGAGCAGCACACCGAAGCCCGAATGACATTACTGGAAATTCAAATAACCCAAAAGGGGTAATTATGGCGGTTTTTTCAACATCCTGTTTAGCTACTGGAATGCAATGATACGCCCTATTTATGTCTAACTTGGAAAATATCTTTTTACCTGCCAATATGAACGTAAAATCATGTAATCTCGGTATTGGGTATCTATCAGGCTTAGTTTGTGCATTTAAGGCACGATAATCACCGCAAGGGCGAATTTCGCCGTTCTTTTTTGTTACAACCGTTAAAGGACTGGCCCATTGACTTTTGCTAGGCCTACAAATGCCTAATTCCTGCATACGACGAAATTCCTCCTTAACTTTTTTATACCTGTCAGGTGGTAATGGTCTAGCCCGCGCGAATGTTGGTGCACCCGTCGTTTCGATATGGTGTACCACATTGTGTGTGGGTGTTTCCTTGTATGTCGGTGGCTTTGTTCTGCACTGGTAATAAGGAAATGTCAGCACCTATGTCCACTAAAAAATGCAGTCCAGTGTTTAAGTCTGTTACGCATAAACGACGGCTTGGTTTGATAGTACAGATCTCCGTCCTAGTCGCACTCTGTACTATCTCCGCTAGTTTTCCTGTTGGTTGAGTACCCATGCGCAGGGTTGGCGACATTTGGTGGCGGCGGGACCGAATCGGAAATGGTAGTAACAAAGCCAATCTGGTCTCCTCTCGGCTTGGTTCCGGTGGCGTGACGTACTCCTTGGTCTGGACGCTGAACGACCTCCGCGTCCTCTCCTTCCGTAACTGCGACCTCTTGGCCTTGCCCGTTCCAAGTCCATCATTCTGACGCTTAACTTGGCAATCTCAGCGAGTATCACTGCTGTATCTGCGGTTCCTGAGGTGTTCGCTGCGGCTCTGTGCGCCTGACTCTGTGGTACTGCCGCTGCTGCCACGTTAGGGATTCTAGTGGCTTCCGATACGTCATCGGCGATGTTGGCCAGTGTGTCAAGATCGCTCTTCCTGGATGCTACCAAAACTGCGCGCACTGCCGTAGGTAGGTGATTCTGCCACATTATTCTCAGTGTGGCATCGGGGAAGCTGTCCTTAGCCAGGTTGCGCATCTTGGCCAATAGCTGGGATGGTTTTTGATCGCCCAGGTCCATTTCCCCGAGGACCTTCTCTACTTGCCTGTTTTTGGAATCTTCCATCTTCAAGAGCTTCGCCTTAAGCTCCTGATATCGGTTGGTGGCGGGCGGGTTTGTTAGAAAATCCGCCAGCCGCAGTATTACGTCCTTTGGCAGCTTCGACACCACCATGTCGAATTTGGCGTCGTCCCCTATCCGCTGTGGTGTTAATACTGCTTCCGTCCGGATGAACCAAACTCTGGGCTGGTCCACCCAGAAATCTGGTATCCGGCTCGACACTGAAATGGCTACCACATCGGTCGTTTCTGCTGCTGGTACATTGTCCGCGCCCGGTTGAGTCTCACTGCCCGAAGTTAATTTATTGGGATCCGGACTCATTTTTAATCACTTTAACTGTTTTTATTATTCACTGATCGTCCACTGATTCACGTCGGGAGGTCACCACTTTAGAAGTTATTTGTCCGCACTTCTATATTGTAAGAGGTGATATATTGGTGTGGAATAATAAGCACTTTATAATTAACTCCGTATATTAAAATAACCAGTTAACGTTACAATGGTCGGAGTGAGACTGACGTCTCGTTCTCACATTGAAAGGATATTGCTTTTGGCTAGTCAGCTCATATCGCGGTGCGCACGTACTTGAATATGAGCTGACATAGCTATACTGTTCCTACACTTATTTGGAAGTGAAATTTCATAATGAGCTATAAAGTTCACCGGATAATACCATTACTGCTTTTAATACCATTAATGATAAGTATGTATATCAATAAATAATAATGTTTTTCAAAAATATATTAATTGGTTTTTTTACATTCACTCACTCATTTCATTCATTCATTTTTTTGCAATCAGTACTAATTTTCATTTAGCTGTGTGTGTTATCATTCACTTCAACCTCCGTGGAATTACCTTATACACGCTAGCCGTTCATTCGAATGAACAAGTGGCCGAGGGGCGCCACGCGCCCGCCTGTGTAGTCGCGTGGCACGTACCTATTATTCTTCTGAGTTTTACGTAGTAACTCATTAGCGTAGGTATTTATCGTTTTGCGGACAAGTGAAAGATCTGTTACGTTAGTGTGCAATTCCCGTTAAGTTTGTACATTTGGATCACGTCTCCGATTTGGATAAAAATTGGTAGGCTGATAGAGTCCATGATGCTGAGCAAGATCCACTAGGTTTCCCGAAATGCCCTAGGTTGATTGTATGAAACTTTCCTTTTTTTTTACCGAAAATGTATAGAAATCTGGTATCATGGACTCTATCAGCCTACCAATTTTTATCAAAGTTGGAGACGTGATCCAAATGTACAAACTTTTCAGGAATTGCACTAGTAACTTATTAATAATTTGTGGTCTAGTAAAAGAGTCTGTGGAGCCCTACTGCATCTTTCACTCAAATTAACCGGCGATGGGAACTATCTCGCTGCGATCTAGTTTAGAACTGTTATTAATCTCATCAGTTCGCAGTTCAACTTGGGCAGCTAATTGTTTAAGAGTTCTGAGAGCTTCTCACTTCCTTTCTTTGTATGTACCCTGTTTAAAATTGAGATCAAGTTTAAATCTTTCAAGGATAAGTTTCTTAAAAGTTAAAAATATCATAACTTAGCAATTTTCGACAATTTAAGCAGGAATTTTAAACATTATCCATGATAGGTACTTTATTCGTATGCCCTTGTGCTAGGGGATTTTTTCGCATGATTAACGCGGTAAGGTGTACGCTACGCGTTTTCCCATTCCGCTACATAACCTCTACGGTATGCTGCACCTTTCCACAGCTGCGCTTATTAAGTATTTCAGTTTATTTGGAAACCAACAGCTTAACTAAAACTTGGTTAACTTAACCACAAAATTAAAATTTTGAAAAAAGCCCCGACCGCGACATAATGGACCGATTTTCATGAAACATGGCTAAGAACACTCCCAAAGTCCCAACTCCGCTTTTAACACTTTCGCTACCAAGAACCCGACTGTCGGGCACACCGCTCGTAGAAGCGTAGCCGATTACATGGGTTTCCCCGTATGTAGCGAAAATGTCGTAGCGCCGCGTAGAGCCCGGTTTCGAAAGTGTTAAACAAAAAAAAAACTAAATCTAAATCGGTTCATCCGATCGGGAGCTACGATACCACAGACACACACAGAGACAGGCAGACAGATAGACATGTCAACTTATAACACCCGTCGTTTTTGCGTCGGGGGTTAAAAAATGTGTGTCTGAAAGGCCTATTACGTTTCCACAGACAGGATACGAAAAAAGTATACCACTTATAGGTTTCTCTAGTCGGGTAAATTCCGACTATTAAAACATAAAGTACAACTTTGACTGCCTAAAACTACTAACTACGGTAATTTTACGCATAGATACAATACAACCAATTTCGTCGAAAACTACACGCTTATCGATGGCGAAGTGCCATGAACTCCTAACTAAGTACGAAAACCTAAGTACTTAGTTGGGAGTTCATGGTACTTCACCGTCGTTATGTAGATCTGAGATCATTTGGTCTATCAACAGCATCTACGGTGATATGTATTATGAAAGAGCTTACAGGTTATTTGGACATATATGGAACTAAAGTAAATAATGTAAAATGTGGAAGATATTTCGATTTAGTTACAATTCCTCTCGGTTATTATGCTAGACCTTATACCACTTTCTAACCACGAACCTAACCCATTCAGTGCTACGTGCTACAAGCGTGGCTGATAGGACATACACCACTGAGCTACAGCCGTCGTAGCCAATAATATAGATTTCCCCGTATGTAGCAAAAATGGGGCGTGAAACCAAATGGACTGAGAAACCGATTGAGCTTGGGTACTATGGGACTCAGTCAATTTGTGTACATAATAGGAACACTTTGTAGGTACCAGTGGCGTGGCGTGAAAATTTTCGTTGATAAAGCCGGAGGGGTTTTCGGGATCTGTTTTGTATGAACTTCTACAGATACTGGAGAATTTTAGGGAATCGAGTTGTATCGACGCCCCGCCACTGGTTTTCACGATATGGGCATTTTCGCGAGAAATGATTCAAAAACGTTTTTTTTCTAAAATAGGTAAATCAATGCATGTCCTACTCAGAATCACGAGCCCATTCGATCCTAGTAAGGTGAAAAAAAGCGTCCCAAATTATATATTGGGACTAATTTTTGTCCCTTGTTTTTTGCCCTGGATCGAAAGGAGGAAAAACATAAAATTTACTTAAGTACCTTACAAAAATGTTTTTGGCGATTGTTCTCGCGAAAATGCCTATTTCTTTATTCAGCGTTTAAAGCAGGTGATAATTTTTATATGCATAATTGTGCACATTGCCATAGAAAAAGATTGACGGTAGACTATTTCATGGAATGCTTCAGGGAATACTCTGTCCTACAATGTTTATTTAAAGAAATAAAATCTGCAGTTTGGAACTTCTATACTACATATTCACTTATTTTTAAGAAAAGTTCTTTTAAACCGAGAAGTTCCATTTCAACATTGGCGTGAAAGTCCGGTCTTAACCGAGTTAGTGGTAACTTAGTCAACTCGCGATAGTTTACCCAATCCGTTGAAACTTGGATAATGGACGAACTTGTACCTATAATCTGAAATAGTTTTTTCTCAAACATGGTATGAAATATTGATGTTATGTGCCTTATAATTGGCAGCGAAGTATGACGTTGCAGGTGCGGCTAGGACGATTGATAGATAATGGAATTTCATACAAACCTTGCAGGCCAAGGCCGGCAAAGTCTTCTTTTTTAATTTCCAAACACAGATAATTGTGACATAACATCCAGGTATTTAGCCAATTAAAAAAAAACTATAAGGGGCTTTATAGACGTGCCAACTGCAACTGGTACGGGCCCTAGACAATATTTGATTTTGGGTGCGTTTTCATACAAAAAAATTTTTTTTCGTTTTTTTTTTGAATTTTTTTTTAACTTTTTGTTCTTTTATAAGCGTATAGGGGGTATCAAAGGGGAACGAAAATTCGATTATTTTTGCGCTACGACGCACCGTTTAGGAGATACAGCCATCCAATGTTACTATTTAAGTAGACTTTATTTATTTCATACCATGTTTGAGAAAAGCACTATACATACCTCGGCGGGAAATGGGGTTGCCCGCCTCAGACCTATCCGTCTATATGTCTTCAGCCGGCAACCCCCTTTGTCCCGGCCTCTGTAGTAATGTACTATTTACTCAGAAATATTTTGGGGGAAATTTATTAGAAAAGGATTAATATTAATTTTTGTAGCGTTTTAAGAAAACCACTCGATAGTTTTATTGTTCCTGTTTCATGAGAACTTTAAAATAAAAGCCATACTAATATTATAAATGGGAAAGTGTGTGTGTCTGTTTGTTTGTCCGTCTGCCACGGCAAAACGGAGCGACGAATTGACGTGATTTTTTAAGTGGAGATAGTTGAGGGGATGGAGCGTGACATAGGCTACTTTTTGTCTCTTTCTAGCGCGCTAAAGCTAGTATTTTATAAAACTTTTACTTGGTACAAAATCTACAACGATATTGATTTCCCAGTATACTCTATACGCAAGGTTAAACTAGTACTACTACTACTACTAAAAGGTTAAAAAAATTTTGATGAATACTTTTGCATGTTAAATTTTATGTTTTGAAAAGAAGTTGCCCGCCGTTTCTTGCCGGTCCCATAGTGGATACCCCCCTCCCAACTGAGGGGGGACTGAAATCTTCTCGAGGCTGAGGCGTAGGGTTAGATGACGTTCATATGCGCATTGTAATATGCCTACTTGAAAAAGAAATATTTCATTTTCATTTTTTTCTTTTTCAAACCTGAGCCACCAATGTTTTCTTGTTGTGGCCTAGGTATTTGTATTTGATTCGAATGCACGAATTCCTAAACGGAATGGCCCCGGAATGTTATAAAGGAGAAAACGCGAGCTCGTTCTTGTATCACAGGGCACAGCCGCGTATGTTACGCTCAGTACGTCAACTGAAAATACAGAAAACCATACCGTTTATAGACAATCGTTGATAGGACAGGAACAATTTTAGTATGAAAATTTGATATTTTTAAAAGTATAATGTATAAGTATGTCTACTGGGGGCCGATTTTTGAATCTCGGCCATTCGATTTCGTGAAATCCGTTCAATAATATCTCCACTACAAGTGATTTAAATTCTACTAACAGAATCCAAAACGAGTGGTCATTACCACTAAAAAAAAAATTCACAATCCTACGGACTAAATTGACAAATGACTGACAGGTAAAATGATACCAGGAACAGCAAAATTAAAATAGGGAAGGGTATGTCGATAACAATATATCGACAAGTTGTAAAGTACATACAAGAGACAAGTTTAAATCAAGAATAAGTATATTATTTTCAAATAAGAGGTACACATTTTGGTTTCTTCTATGTATCTTCGAGGTAGTGGATGGATACCATGCATTTTTACCCACTAGTTTTTAAACATAAAAAGATTTCCGAGCCTGTAAGTAAAAAATAAAATACCATGTCCGACAATAATAAATTATCTGTCACGCTATGGCAAGTATATCATAATTATCTATATAATTTTCGAATAATATTATTGCTGCTTCGAAATAAAAAAAATATCTCTAATTAGCGGTCTACAGACCTTTTGATCTGTCGAAATCACAGAAAAAAATGGTATATTGATTAGCCGATCAAATTGCCCATTTCATTGTCCCGTCTGGGTGCACCTTAAATCTACGATGTAATAATAATTTTAATATCGATAAGAACGACACTGGCCAAACTGTGGCAACATTCGTTCACACTTACTTGTCAATTTGGTCCGTAGGATTATGGATTTTACTTTAGTTTTAAAATTACTAGCCGTCAGACTTATATTGACCGGGATATAGACCGTGATTACCTTTTTGATTTTTGTCGAGCTCCCGATATTTCGACGCAGTTGCATGCATTTCAGTTTTCCGTGATCATGATGCATGCAACTGCGTCGAAATATCGGGAGCTCGACAAAAATCAAAAAGGTAATCACGGTCTATATCCCGGTCAATATAAGTCTAATGAAAATAACCGTGAATCATTCAAAACTCTTACTAGCCGTCCTTTTTCAAAAATAGCATTACGACGTTTTCCACAGACTTTCGAACGGCGAATTCGTGCGTTCGAAATTCAATAATCTATCCCCTGGCCATTTTCAGGTTACCGTATTTCACCGCGCGTATTCGGTTGTTTCGACGTTATAAAATTAAGCGCGCGTTACTTTACATTTGATCCTATACACGCGTAAAACGCTTGAACGCGTACATGCATGTGTAAAACGCTAGTAGCACAGGGTACGAAGCCGAATGGCACACACGCTCACGAAACGAAACGCTCGTAGAATCTATCTCTATCGCTCTTGCGTATTGGCGCGACGAGCCAAACTACCTTTCGCGGCGTTTCGTTTTCGTTTCGCGTCGCAGAAATTCCTTTCAGCTACGGGGCCAGGGTGGCTAGCCGAATGGCACAATCGCTCACGAAACGCTCACGAAACGAAGCGCTAGTAGATATCTATCTCTATCGCGCTTGCGTATTGGCGCGACAGAGCCAGCGGCGTATCGCTTTCGTAATCATAATCATAATCATAATCCTTTATTGCAACCATGGTAATAATTATAGGTGTTACAGTCAATAGCTTGTTTTATTTGGTTGTTCGTTTGGCGTCGGAGAAATGCCATTCGGCTACGGGGCCAGGACACGTAGCCGAATGGCACAAACGCTCACGAAACGAAACACTCGTAGATATCTATCTCTATCGCTCGTGCGTATTGGCGCGACAGAGCCAGACTACCTTTCGCGGCGTTTTGTTTTCGTTTCGCGTCGCAGAAATACCATTCCGCTACGGCACCTGGTCACTCTGGTCAGACATCATGCATTTTATAGTGCTAACACATGACCGTACGAGGACCGTATCGCACCAATGTCATCCTTATCCTGGCCTGTAAGTGGGAGCGAGAAAGAGTTATCCTTTCCTAGCTGTGTTTATGTGTTAGCACTATTGACGATAAGGCAAATCTGAAGTTTCATTGAACAACCCTACTGTTTCATAACGCGGTAGTAGGCCAAGCTCCGAACGTCTGCCTCTTTATTCGTTCCCATTGTGCACAATCGCGGATGGAATCGGGTTAGCAATTTTCTTCATAATACAGGTAATCTCCACTGCCCCTGACAGATGTACTCATTGTATCGCCATCTGATATATCCGAGCGGGCAAACTGCTCACAAAGATCTCAACACGCACTAATGCTTTGGTAATAGAGGCCTGTTTCGATATTTGTGAACAGTTTGCCCGCTCCGATATATCAGATGCCTGTACAATGAGATGAGACCCCGCGGCGACCATTTTTCTTTTGTTTAATGTTTTAGACGAGGCCGCGGTTTTTACACGGCGCAATTTTTAATAAGATAAGGAAAACATCCTTGTTTCTTTAAGGAACCACGTGTTTTTTAGTCGCTGATTTGAAATATGATCACATATGCTTAAATTATTTACTTTTGAACTGAAGTTCATATGGATTCAAATTAACATCTTGAAAGTCCCCACTTTTCACAAAATACGTTCTCATAAAGTCTATAAAAAAATACTTCAATCAACATGTTACCACCTACTATAGGGTATATATATATATATAGGTTTATATACATCCTTAGTGACCCATTTATGGTAGGTATACTAAGTATATATGGACTTGAGGAACTAGTTTGTCGTGAAATCGTGATCCAAATATGAGGCAGTCGCCTGTAAAAGTGTTAAAGGTGTTTTTCCTACTCCCGAACTGTTATTCGTCATTTACAGGGTCGTGCATAGATCTTTAAAACCCTACATAAAAGTCTATTCCCAAAGCCAGCGTCCGCCGGCTTTCAGCGCATGCGCGCAGTATCGAAAAAACTGAAAACGCATTGTTTAGCTCTGTAACCATGACAACGCATTGTTATAACGATACTGCGCGGCTGCGGAAGGCTTTGGGCAGCTGAGCGGACAGTTCAAACCTTTGCGTCAAATTAAAGGAAACAGTGTGAATTTCACGAAAGTTATTTAAAGTCACACACAGGTCGAACGCGATTAATTAACATTATTTTTACCTTTTTTCCCAACGTTTCGGCCAGGTTGCACTGGCCGTGGTCGCGGAAGACTGACGTCCCAGCAAAGTGTCACCGGAGATGTAAACAACACAAAACTACCCGATATTAATTTATATAAATGTTCGGGGTAGACAAATAAATATAATCTACCCGCTTTTAGTTAATGTCTATTTCCCACCGCACGACACACAGCACTCACAACATCCGCGCACTGGTCCGAAGATAGATCTTTTGGTTTGAACATTTGAATCACTGGTCCCCATGTTGGCGATAATCTATACCCGTCTTCCCTGTTAAAGTTTCTAGGATATTTTTTAATTTCGATCGCCTCCCTCACAATCCGAGGATAATAGTGTCTATCGGTGGAAAGAACTTTGGGTTTGTGTAGCTGTAGATACAGAATGATTCTAAATTCGAGTTTTTTGTAGTGATTTCCAAAAGGTTATAAGGGTAAATTTTGAGGTTTTGTCAGATATTTTCATAAATTTGGGGCAATATCTTTGGCAAGCAGTCACCGTAGCATATATACGCTTTCGACTCCAAAGATAATGATAATGACGAGAGATGCGTGCGTCCCGTGTCTGAATATTAACCATAATAAATATGAATTCCGGGTATTTTCTCTCGAACCATCGCAAAAACACCATGTTGACATAAAAATAAACTATAGGTAATTTCCTCATTTTGATCTTCCTACACACACTACACTTAATTTCCTTATATTTAATATTCTTCCTCTACTTAATATGTTTTCCCATTTTCCTGGCGATTTTACTAGAATATTAGAATAAATATTACTAATATCGGACGATATTTTTATTTCTAGTAGTATTTACAGTAAGGGACGTGAAGTAGAAAAACGAAATTAATTAGTTGTGTTCTATTTTCGATATTTACCTTACCTACTTGTTTTTAGGGTTCCGTACCAAAAAGATACATAAGGAACCCTTATGGTGCGACTCTGTCCGTCTGTCTGTCTGTCTGTCACATTATTAAATATCTCGAGAACTACTTATGCTATCGCTTTGAAATTTGGAATACTTATGAACATCGTTAACTTCTACAAATTGAAAGTTTTTTTTATTTTTTATATTAAGACGACGCAACGTATATTTTAGCGGCTATTATACCAATGTATCTCAGTAATTACACAACCCATCAGAATATTGAGCTATAAACGTGCTATTGAGGATATTTACTACATTATTGTAATCATCGTTACACGATTATTTAACTTCCATAGCAGAGATTTTCGGCTCAAAGATGACAGGGAGACCAAAAACAAGGCGGTAGGTAGGTATTAAATAACCTTCCAGGCCCCGTAGCCGAATGGCATTTCTCCGACGCCAAACGAAAGCGATACGCCGCTGGCTCTGTCGCGCCAATACGCAAGCGCGATAGAGATAGATATCTACTAGCGCTTCGTTTCGTGAGCGTTTCGTGAGCGATTGTGCCATTCGGCTAGCCACCCAGGCCCCGTAGCCGAATGGCATTTCTGCGACGCGAAACGAAAACGAAACGCCGCGAAAGGTAGTCTGGCTCTGTCGCGCCAATACGCAAGAGCGATAGAGATAGATATCTACGAGCGTTTCGTTTCGTGAGCGTTTCGTAAGCGTTTGTGCCATTCGGCTGCGCACACTGGCAGGCAAGCATCATCGCGCGACCATGCTTATACGCCCTCTATATTCTCGTGACCACTGCTTGCCATATTGCAAGTTATATTTACTCTCAGACCATGTTTACCCTTAACCCCTATCGATAGAAAATTAATAACGGTCCATACGATACATACAGGCCAATTCGAAGCTACAGTAACCCGCGATAAAGAATGCACAGCGGTCTTTGGAAAGAGACAATTAACGTCACATAAGCAAGAAAGAGACAACGCTCTACGAAGACGAAAAAACGATGTACATTTATCGCCGGGTGCTGTACTCTAATATTAGTGAACTAGCGACCAGCCCCGGCTTCGCACGGGTATAGTGAAGCGTTACAATTAAACATAGCTAAGTAGTAATTAAGTTTTCCTTAACCTTGCGGACAGACATGTGCCGTCGTTGATTTTTATGGTTCCGTACCAAAAAGGTACAAAAGGAACCCTTAGTCCGTTAACATTGTCCGATCCGATATCGGATGTCGGAACGATTTCGATGGAAAAATCCAAGATGGCGCCCGTAATGTATGGGATATCGGTCCGACATCCGATATCGGATAGGATAATGTGAAAACGCACTTATGGTACGACTCTGTCCGTCTGTCTGTCTGTCACATTACTAAATATCTGGATAACTACTTATTTTGTAGGCCAATGAAAGAAAGACAATTTCATCATACATTGTACCTAGTTATATCTCAAACGGATTGGGCAGCGTGAAAAATAAGTTGAAAATACATAGTAGATAGCTGTCGTGAATGAATTTATTGTTGTAGAGAAATGTGTCGTTATTTTGTAATTTTGTATGTATAGGTACCTATTTTCTTAAATATCCTTAATTCAGATATCGTTCTGATTATCAGTGTAGATTTGAATTGGCACCGAAGTTTTAATGCAAATAACATAGTATGAGCAATGCGTGGTATTGATTCAGAATGCAGCCGCTGACCGCTGAAATGCAACTAACAACCAATAATACCAACCTGCTTACATATATTGGCCACTGCAAACCTTACACTATTTGAATGGGTTTAGGTACAAAATTCGCCTAATTGGCCTGAATCTCTTCAATTACCGCGAAGATTACAAAAAAATTGTTATGACAAGTCAAGCATCGAGCGTGGAGGTAGCAATTTTATAGCGTATAAAATGTAGCAATATGCTAATAATTTTCCACACTCTTTCCTCCTTTAGGTGTCGTAGAAATTGACTCTGGAATTTGGGTACAATCGTGATGTGGACGAAGGACCAAATAACGACCTATTCCCTGTAGTCTTACCGCGTAGTTTTACCAGTTGAACCATTGGGAATTTTCTTCCCAATAAACTTAAGTATACTGATTGTAAGACTTTGTTTTTTTGTACGAAACCAGACGCGACAACTGTTTCGACGGAGCACCGCTGCGCGGGGCTCCTATTTCTAGATTGTTTGCCCTTCGGGCATCTATAGGTACCTAACAAACCTAACCTACCTATTGCCTAGCCCTTACTATCAGTAAGTCTTTTGGGAAGAAAATTCCGAGTGGTTCAACTTGTAAAACTATGCGGTAAGACTAGAGGGAACAGCCTGAAATAACCGTGATCATTCAAAACTCGACATAATTAATTTCGTGCATTAATTTTTATAAATTCCAAACAAATAAAATGAATTCTAAGAAAGCTATCACATCTAGGCTTCTTTTAATTAATTAAAATGTCCAGAATTTTCCCCAAATACGTAATAAATCAATTAAAAAGCTATACAAAGCGGATATTTTAATAAGTAAACGTGTTTTTGAAATGTATCTAGATCTCTTTGAATCGGGGTTTCTGAGTTAATTTATTTGAGATCAAAGCGAATGGCCGTGTTCTGCTGACGTAGCTGCCTAAGCTGGAGATTATGGAGGGGGATATTTTAGCCTAAATAAATATTAAGTAATCAATTTTATTCAGATTAGGGTGGCCCTATTAACTAGTACGTTACGTCGCGTTGTACTTAGCTAGTTAACAAAATTTAATGCGGGTGTCTCGACTGATGTTGAACATATTCAGGGCCAGATTTCCCCTTAGACCCACAACTTAGGAATGGTTTTTGAGATGAGGAGGAGGGGCCCCGATAAAGTTAGGAGGGCCCTGCCGGATAACTGAGTGACAATCGTTGACGCTAATTGTGAACTGGAACCACTGAAAATCAGCGCTTCGGCTTGCCGTGGCAATATGCTGAGTGGGCTCCCAATTTACCATCTAGATTGTGTTGTATTTATCTCTGTTATATTTGTCCAAACTGATGTTAAATAAAGAATATATTCTATTCTACTCTATTCCATTCAACCGAACGCAACTAGATCTACCGCGCCCATAAATGGAAGGCTACGATATGCTACGCTACGGAGCGTCGCGTATACGCGCCCAGCTTGGTGCCCAGGGGGGGGTCACGTGGTAAAGGCCCAGGCTCCAGAGGGGGGGGTCACGTGGTCTATTTGTATGGCCAACCTAGGCTCCAGGGGGGGGGGGGTCATGACCCCCATGCCCCATGCGCATGGTTCAAGTGCAAGGTCCCTAGGTTTCTAAACATGGACCAGTTAACAGCAGGGCCCACTGTCCTTTCAAATATGTACTCATGAACTTTTACGCTCTGTAGGTTTTTAACTAACATGGTAAGAGAAATTATTTGTATGATGAGAATAGATATTTGTTCTTGGGGCATGGATGTTTTCTATGTGTAATTATTTAAGTAAATAACATGTATTATTATGTATTGTTATCTGAATACGTACCCACATCACAAGCCTTCTTGAGCTTGCCGTGGGGCTTAGCCAATTTGTGTAAGAATGTCCTATATTTATTTCCCCTCACTAGCTCGGAAACATGTGGTTTATAAATAAATAAATAATAAATAAAGCAAATGTATTTTACTCCTCGTGTGATGAAAAGCTTTCCAAGTTCAGGATTGTATTCTCGAACCACTCGCTTAGCTCGTGGGTCAACTATGGCATCTTTTCACTTGCTCGTTTTTCAATTCCACACTCGGCGTTAAAATACAACTTTGTTGTATAACAAATAACTAATTTATTTATGCAGCTTTTCTGAACTTCAACTTTGACTTTGTTCCAGGTACGCCTCCACGAGCGTATGCTCGCCGAGCAAGCCAAGAAGATGAACGTCAAATCCTTGGCAGCCAACAAGGAGGACGCCGGGAAGAGCGTCGAGATCCGCATCGCTAAAGTAGCATTCACCATTTTCTTCCTCTTCGTCTGCGCGTGGACGCCATACGCTTTCGTTGCGATGACTGGGGCGTTTGGAGACAGGTAATTTTCCTTCTTTAGGGTTTCCGTAGATCAAAAGCAACATCGTTTCGCGTTGTGGTCCGCTAAAGTAACCATTCAATATTTTCTTCATGTTCGCCTGTACGTGGACGACGTACGTCGTACGCTTTAGAAGCTACGATTTTTTGAGGAGACAAACAAGCGATTACCAGCCTTTTATTTAGTTGGAAGTAACTACGCTGCTTTCTTGAAGATAGTATCTTGAAGAAAGCCCGAAACGACAGCGGAGAAAAAGATGCTGCAGCAAAAGTGTCGAGAACTTCATTGCCAACGCCCTTCCCTCAAGCCAGTTTTCAATCAACGGCTAGTTACTTATGTCTGACGATAGAAGACAGCTTGAACATGCCATCGTCGCGATTATGAATATATAATTATCTAAACATACTTGTCCTATTTTACAGGAGTATACTGACGCCAGTGGCAACGATGATCCCGGCTGTGTGCGCTAAAGTGGTCTCCTGTATAGACCCCTGGGTATACGCCATTAACCATCCCAGATACAGGTTAGTCATCAAAAAACCCCCAAGTTTACCTAACTAGAGAATTTAAGCGCTTTGCTTCTTCTTTTCTTATGCGCACTGTCAAGAATTCCTTGCCAGTGGCTATATTTCCGAGCTCATACGGCAACCTTCAAATCTAGGATGAACAGGCATCTTCTGAGCTAGGCTCCATCGTAGGCCACGTCTCTGCCTTTTGCTAGTCTGTGGCCAAGAGTAAGCCCATTTATAATTTAAAAGATTCAAATAGGTTATTCTATCCTCGCTTACGCCTTATTCACCTCCGATGGAACGTGTTTAGAAATATGTATGTGTTAGATTTCTTTATCTCGTCACGCCAACTAACCTGGTTAGATCTGTCCGCAGATAGTGTCCGCTAACAGTCACTATATAAAGAACAAAGGGATTAGGCCTCTATAGGCCTATGCGTTTGATGTCCACCAAGGTGTTAAGTTCTTCAAAAGCCTTTGAGGTAAATTCTGCTGTTGTTACCAGGGCCGAGCTGGAGAAGCGGCTGCCCTGGCTTGGAGTACGTGAGCAAGACCCTGATGCAGTCTCAACCACCACCACTGTCAACACGGCCGCCACAGGAACTCAGGCTGAAGCTTGAACTATAGTATAAATCTCTGACGCAATCTGTACAAATCTCAGTCAAAACTGGCGCAGTGTCCATGAACCAGCGTTGACACCACATGACCTTGAGATA
This sequence comes from Leguminivora glycinivorella, assembly GCF_023078275.1. Classification (NCBI taxonomy): domain Eukaryota; kingdom Metazoa; phylum Arthropoda; class Insecta; order Lepidoptera; family Tortricidae; genus Leguminivora; species Leguminivora glycinivorella. Next base: position 21,444,088 of record NC_062982.1, read on the forward strand.
AGGCTAACTTTAATGTATCTCTTAGTTCACGAACCTGTGGTCTAGTACCATCGGTACACGACTTGGATCTCATGCTGAAGCTTATAGATCTCTCTTGGCTTGAGGCTCAAATCATGAATCCAGTCATGCAATTTGTTTAAATCGCAGTGACCTTGATCCGACTCCTGCAGAGCACTTGAACAATGGGCATTTGAACAATAAAATTGTTCTGTATGTCGTAATCTTTACAAATCGAACGGCCCGCAAAGCACAGTGCGCACACTAGACGTGTGCGCAATTTCATATTTGCTTAATAGTCTGCAAAAAAAGTTATCGGTGACAAAGTTACCCGTGGGCGCATACCCCTAGACACCGATTTTTGTTATCCTCTAACGCCCTACTTAATATCCCTTAACTATATATCCAAACTATTAGGCCAATGTCCAGAACTGCTAAGTCAAATCTATGATTATAGTACATCCTGCAGTTTCCGATAGCAGGCAGATCCCACTATAAGGTTTCTAGAACTTTAATTCACCCTTCAAACAGTAACCCTTTATATAGATTTTTGTTATATTCTTTACTTAATTTTACCTACATTCGATTTTATAATGACAATATTCAAGAGACTCATGTGAGTTGGTCGTATCTTCCACCAAATTCTAAATAAAGATTTACTGGGAAAGTTTTACCTATAAACGATTTTTATACAAATACCTAGGTAATTATTTATAAAATGTATTCCAAATTTCCTCGAAAACGATACCAATACCCATTCAAGAAAGAACGAATCAAACAAACGTATTCAGGTTAAACATATTTCATTGTGTAGATTAAAAAGGATTTTTCGGAGCAGAATATCAGCCCACGGGACTCTCAATAATGGAAACCTAAACGAATCTGTATTTCACATTTAAATGGATTTCTATTTATTAATCAAAGACATTAATTTAGCTGAAAAACTTTTAATAATTAGAGAGCATTTGATGAATGGTTTTTAAGGAATCTAGGTGAGCTTCAATTTATTTAATCAGATTAATGAAATATTTCGAAGCCTGAGTAGACTGAGATTTATATTGATTGCTTTTAACTAATATTTTGTAACATTTACTATTTGTATACTTTGAGTACGAATCTCTAATAAACATAATTTTAGTAGGTACTTTTGTTATCCTTCTAAATCTCAGAGTCATCTGTGCATTATTGAATTATAGTTAAAAATTCTATTTGATTTTTAGTCCTTAAAAAGGGACGATGGGACTTAGGAGGATTTTGATCGGATCTTTGATTAATGACCCGCTGCCCTAATGGATTCCGATGACGCAATGTTTTTTTTTACAAAGGAAGCAAAATATAAAAAATCACAAAAAAATGTACGGACCGATCCCGACGACAATGGCTAACGACTTCGAAGCAAATAAAAGTGAATAAGCAAATGATATTGTTTGGATTGTTTTATTTCTTCTGAAAATTTAAAGCTCCAGCGTTCGTCCAGTGCACCGCTATCATTGCTATCAAACCGCTATCAAAACGCTTTATGTGTGGCGGAGGCTTTAGGATTTTACTTAAGCCTCCGTGAACAAAGTCCTCTTGAAGAAAGGTTTCCATTCCATCCATTCGTTAGTCTTCTTTAATATTCAAAGTCACATACAGCGCTGTACAAAGCGCGAGTCTTATAGTCTTCTTTCATGTTTGCTATTTGACAAAAGTGTAGACAATGCATTTTGTGCAAGGTAGGTTAATTCAAATTTCGTCAAGTGGACGAATTTAATAAAAATAGTAATTTACGATACAAGTTCGAAAAAAAGGAAGTTCGAAACGAGTGGCGATAAATTAAAACACTTTTTCACTTACTTTTTCAGTACAGATGGTGTTTTTTTTACGCACTAGTGCGAGAAGTGGTTCATTATATGCCAGGTCGAAATTTCGGAGGGTCATCTGTACTGAAAAACGTCGTACGATACACGTGCGAAAAGGAAATTCGTAACTCGTGTCGATTTAAAACACTCCGTATCGGTCGTGTTTTAATTTATCGCTAATTCGCCACTCGTTTCGAACTTCCTTTTTTACGCACTTGTATCGTAATGTACTATTTCACCACACCAACTGGTAAAGGTTCTCTTTGCCATTCGAAAACAGACAGAAAAATTGCATTGTATCTACAAGAGTGCAGTCATTTCATATAAATTTTAACTTGATGTCTTAAGCGGGCTGGCAGATTTTACCTATAATGATGGATTTGAATCATAAATATTGAATAAATTTATGAGTTTGATTTAAGTTTCATGTTTTGTTGTCAGTATTTTGTTCGTGTTGGTGTGGTGAAATAGTTATTTGTTATACAAGGGGGCAAAGTTGTATTTTAACGCCGAGTGTGGAATTGAAAAACGAGCAAGTGAAAGGAGTCTATAGTTGAACCACGAGCGAAGCGAGTGGTTCGAGAATAGAATCCTGAACTTGCGAGTTTTTGAACACACGAGAAGTAAAATACATTTGCACCCGAGTGTAACACAAAACTTTTCCCCTCACTATAGCGAGGAAACTACAACGCAAAAAATGCGTTTGTCACTGCTTTGAGTAGTTCCACAGGCGGTAAATCATCTTTATTACTAGATTCACCTACTTTTATCAATTTTAAAGCAATTAATTTGACTTTATTCAAGGTCAAATTACTTTACCCACTAGTGGATTAAATGCGTTTTTACCCGCTGGTATTAAAAGACAAAACACGTGTTTCCGAGCTAGTGAGGGGAAAAATTTTTTGTTTCACTCGGTGGGAAAGTTTGTTTAACCTTCGTGCCTTGAAACCCTCGCAAAGCTCAAGATTCCACTTTTTGGACCTTGTTATTTAACCACACGTGCCAATATTGATACCCGAGCAAGCAAAAGAATTAAATACTTTCCCCCTTGTAAAATAAATAACTATTACCTAGTTACTATATGCGCGGAAAAGAGGAAATTCGACACGAGATAAGAATTCCATCTAACCACGTTTTTCAGAACATATGGCTCTTTGAAGTTTCGACCAAGAAAAGTAGGTGTAGTACCTACTTGTGAATTGTAAACGAGTGCGAAAATAGTACATTGTGCAACAAGGGGAGGAAGTTAAATATTACTAACGAGAGTAAGTTAAATCGCGACGGCTTGCCGGAGCCATTTGAAGACTCGAGTTAGTAATGTTCATACTCCCCGAGTTACACACAATGTTTTTCATCACACTCGCAATGTAAAAAATATGTAAATAGATGTAAAAAAGTTAAGTACGGTACAAGAAATTTCATTATTCCCCTGGGAGATCGATTTTTCTATAACTCACGCTCCGCCTGCGTACAATAGCACATTTAAAGTGCGGGAGTGATGAAAAAAATCTTTAAGGAGGTAAGTAAAATAAATTCAAACAAAGCTCAAGTTATGAATCAGACTTAAATCGGCATCGGAACATTGGGCAATGAAAGGAAAAGGTCCGATTGTCTGAAAAGCGTTTTTATCTCCGCATTAGAATTTTTATGCCGGCACTTATTTTGGTAACGGCTGATCTATTAAAGGGGATTTAAAAGTCCTTAACGCCGAAGCACTTTCTGATCAAACTCACGTCAGCGGCAATAATATGTGTAGGTAAGGTACGTACTTATTATCTCAGTACAAATACAATGTATTTTTGATGTTACCGCAAATTTGAGCAGTTCCCAAAAAGTTTGTACAGTCGACTACAAAGAGATGTATCCATTTTTTCACCTTATTACAATGCAATAAGGTGAAAAAAGTGGATACATCTCTTTGTAGTCGACTGTATATAGGCACGTCAGCAAATTTTAATAGCTAATAAATATTTATTTCTTACCAAAATTTAGTAATATAAGTCGACTTTCATAAGATATATACAGGATAATTGTTATAATTAAGAAAATATAGACACTAGAGAACCTTAACGATGAAATAAGACGTACAAAAAATTCAATTCATCAAATAAATCTTGGTAACAAAATAGGAATAAAAACAAATGATTTTTATTTTTTTATTTTGTTTTTTTTTTACTTTGTACAAACTTTTTGAGAACTGCTGATTTAAAGTTTTATTAGTATAAGCCCTACGGAACATATTTTTATATAATTATTTAATTTAAAAATACTAGTTTTGTTTTTTCATACAAAATAATTCAGCACGCAATGTATAGCTACTTTACTTTTGTTCAAATGCACATACTTAGTTGACTTGTCGTAAGAGCTGTCAATTTAGTTCTCCATCTTCTAGATATCAAATACTAGCTTTTTCTGGCGGCTTCGCTCGCGTTAGAAAGATACAAAAAGTAGCCTATGTCACTCTTCATCCCTTCAACTATCTCCACTTAAAAAATCACGACAATTCGTCGCTCCGTTTTGCCGTGAAGGACGGACAAACAAACAGACACACACACTTTCCCATTTAATAATATTGCTACTCAATTTGTTTTTTAATTAATTATGATTACACTCTTGTATGGGTTTTTAGCACTAAAACCTTGGTCTGGTTAAGGTTTTCGGTAATAACGTCTATCGACTATCCTCAAATATAAAACTACTCTTGGTCTATAATCTAGACACATACTGAAAAGCTTTTGACCCAAATACCGAATGCCTATATATAACGAAACCAGCTAATCGTCGCAACCCGGAATCGATTAGTGTAAATCTTGCAGGCTCATTCTTCAGCCGAAATTTAATTAAGTGACGACATACCGAATAGCCCGAATGGGCTCTGGGTAGCTAGCCACGTTACAATCGCTTACCTACTCAAATGCTGCCAGCCTTTTAAAAAAAAAAATTAAAGAACTTTCTTACACAGATTGATTGAGTCTTACGGTAAGCTCAAGGCTTGTGTACTCAGACAACGATATAATATGTAATATACAAATCGTCACTACTTAAAAAAAAACTTGTATCTTCGTCTGTCATTCTGTCAATGAAAAGAAAATTGTAATAAGTATGTATGGAATGCATATAGACTTACTGCGTTTTAACTTTGAGGAACTGCGTGAGATACGAGATTTTTTAAAAGTAGTGACGAAATACTTATATAGTGGTACATAGAAAACATCCATGACTCTGGAACAAATATCTGTGCTCATCACACAAATAAATGCCCTTGCCGAGATTCGAGCCCGGGACTGCGGCGTAGCAGGCAGGGTCACTACGCGCTAGGCCGGTCGTCATAGCCGTCGAGGAACCTTGCCCACTGATCCACGTGACCAATTTGTATTTTCATTTTCATTTATTTATTCCTTATATTAACACTTACAGTCTAGCTACACATGTTAAAGGAGTGACAGTTTACAAAGTTAGTTACTTAATTACAACATAAAATGTTAACCTATTGTAATTGAGCTCGGCGTCGTAATGGATTCCAGTGGCCCGTTTTTCGAAAGGTACAATCCTTGTATTACAAGTGTGTTTCCATGACAACCCATACGATTTGACAGTTCGCGCACTTGTAAATACAAGGCTTGTACCTTTCGAGAAACGGGAACCAGGTGGACTTTTCCGCGCCACCCTAAAACGCTTCCTGGATTTAATACATATTCTTCCTGTGGTACGAAAACCAGCCTTGAGTAGTTTTATTATTCGTTTTTCTATGCTTTATAGTAAATAAATAAACCCATTGTTGCTTCATTTTCAGTGGACTCAATTTTTTCCAGAAGCAAATGAGTGGTTAGTATTAGTAGCTAAGTTCTCTCGCTCTTCTGTAGTGACGCGACAGAGGCAGACTGCGTTTCGATCGCCATATAGTAGAGATGTAACGAATAGTCGTTTGGCCGGATACCGGATACCGAATATTCGGCCTAACCATCAGCCGAATATAAGGTATCCGGCCGCCGAATATTCGGACAGCAGAATTTTACCTACAATACCTACAATTTAGCAGGGAGCCGGGCGCGTCGTGCAGGTTTTGACTTGTTTCGTAGTGAACTTCGCGCGGAGTCCGTTGTTGTTTAAATGTTTATTTTTTTAATAATAAAATGCTAAGATTATAAGTATTATAACCGTAACTGTTTTTTTTTACATTTAATTTGTTTACTCCAAAATCATTCAATCAAATATAGCACATCCGGTATCCGGCCGGATAGTACGTCACTATCCGGTATCCGGCCAAATATTAAAATAAGGGCCGAATAGGCCGGATACCGAATAGTAACAGAATATTCGGTGCATCTCTACCATATAGCGTCAACGACTGTCACCTCGGCTAGGCCTATTGGGCCAGAAAGTTATAAGTACGTCACCGGCATAAAGAAGTGATGATTTCTGTATTCTGTACCTTGTCGCTTTTAATCGTTGACAATTTCGTATGCCATTTCAAACAAGACGCTAATTGTGACAAGGTACATTTTATCATCACTTATTTTTGCCGGTGACTGTACGGGGTGAAATAAATATCTATGATCAATTTTACGAGCTTAAAACCACAAAGTGTTCAAAATTTATTTAGGTAGGTAAAGTTTTACATACTTTTTATCAGTTTTAAAGACAGGTAAGTTATCTCCCAGCGGAAATCCGGTGACGTAATAACAATTAGGTATCTTCATAATTGGCTTTTCACATTATCCGATCCGATATCGGATATAGGACCGATATCCTAATACATTAAGGACGCCATCTTTGATTTTTCCCTTTGATAATGATAATGACGGATCGGAAAATGTGAAAACGCACTAAAGCGGGGAACAAGTACCGCGGTTCAGTTAGGTATCCATCGGTTTAAATTACTCCTTTCGGCCGTGTTGTAATTTATCGCCACTCGTTTCGTTTTTCCTCTTTTCCACACTTGTATCGTAATGTACTATTTTGCTATAGTATTGTAAAACACAGTAAACGCACACGTGTAATGTAACATCAAAGGCGGCAAAAAACAAAAGTTCTCTCATAATCTCCTTTGAGATGTTCCCCGAACTCATTAGGCACTGCAAGTTGGAAGCGGTCGCTAACATAAATAAGTACCTACAGCGAGTATTCGTATTTCTAGACGAACTCTTGGACTATATTGAACCAGTTTAAAAGGACCTCCGAAGAGTCCGAAGTAGTGAACCGTATAGAGAGAAATAGCCATATCCATATAAAATTTAGTATTTTCAACATAGGTATGGCAGGTAAACTTATTTTTTATCGTGCAGAAACGACTGCTACATATATATTTTAGATCAAGAGCACAGGGCCGCCAGACCTTCCTCAAATTCTCAAGGATGAAACTTTGGGATAATGTAGAGTTCGTATGACGTTTAATTAACGTCTGCATATTTTCTAGTTCGGCCCATCGGCCATTTTTTTGCTATCAAGTGCTGAAGGTGAAAAAAAAAAGTGCTAACTTTCCTTAAATTCTCAAGGCTGATTTTTATGTATGTGTTAGAGCACGTTGTTAGAAGTTAGTTATCATCAATGCCAGACCGTTTCCGCTGGCCGTAACTTTTGCCAGACGCGACAAAATTTCCAAAAAACGACTCTAACTTTCCTCATTTTCTCAAGCCTGATTTTGATATATGATACACAGGGAACTATTAACTAGACCGTTTGTAAGCAGCCAGACCAATCAGATGGACCCAACCATCCGCCAGACCGACTTAAAGTTTCGCTATGAACATCAGTAAAATTGTGATTATAGATATATTTTGCCGAAACTACAAAAGCTAAGAAGTTGAATTTGGCACAACAGTTTACGTTTATAATGTAATATTAGACGTTAGAAGCGATTCTGAAAAATTTGACCCCTAAGGGGGTTAAAAAGTAGATTTCAGTTTGTATGGGGATCCAATTTTATTTTTAGTTAGGGACTTAAAACTTGCTAAAAAGGTAGTAAATAGAAGTAGAAGAAAAGTAATTTCAACTTTTTTTATTTTCGTCCTTTTAGTGGGTTAGTAAAGGGATGGGCAGTTTGTATGGGGAACAAATTTTATTTTGAGTTGGGAACTTGAAACTTGGTATTTAAGAAGATAATAAATATAAATTGAAGAAAAGTAATTTCAGCGTTTTTCGATTTTCGTCTCCTTAGGGGGTTAAAAAGGGGAAAGCAGTTTGTATGAGGATCAAATTTTGGTTTGAGTTAGGAACTTGAAACTCGGTGCAGAGGTAATAAATAAAACTAAAATTAAAATAGTTTTGGGTTTTTTTTTATTCTCGTCCCCTAAAAGGGTAAAAAAGTTGATGAAAGTTTGTATGCGGATATAAAAATTTATTACCACAGGAAAAAATACATTGATTATTATGAACTATCTCAAAATAAACTAACTAATTAAACTGATTAAAAAAAACTAAATAAGTAAAGCTAAATGTATCTAAACTTAAATAAACAGTATAATAACATATATAGAGAAAAATAATTTAAGAATTAATCCCGCCAAGGACTACCCCCAATTGTTCCCTATCTGGCCCAAAAGTCCCAAATATGCCAGCTGCGTTGCCACGCTGAATGACAAGGGATATTTGTCTTTTCGATTTATTATCTTTTCACCGAGTTTCAAGTTCATAACTCTAAAATACACGTGATCCACATACAAACTTTCATCAACTTTTTTACCCTTTTAGGGGACGAGAATCAAAAAAAGCCCAAAATAATTTTAATTTTAGTTTTATTTATTACCTCTGCACCGAGTTTCAAATTCCTAACTCAAACCAAAATTTGATCCTCATACAAACTGCTTTCCCCTTTTTAACCCTCTAAGGAGACGAAAATCGAAAAACGCTGAAATTATTTTTTTTTTTCAATTCATATTTATTACCTTCTTACCAAGTTTCAAGTTCCTAACTCAAAATAAAATTCGGTCCCCATACAAACTGCCATCCCTTTTCTAACCCACTAAAAGGATGAAAATCGAAAAAAGCTGAAATTACTTTTCTTCTACTTCTATTTACTACCTTTTTACCAAGTTTTAAGTCCCTAACTAAAAATAAAATTGGATCCCCATACAAACCGAAATCTGCTTTTAACCCCTTAGGGGTCAAATTTTTCAGAATCGCTTCTAACATCTAATATACGTTATAAACGTAAACTGCTGTGCAAAATTCAACTTCTTAGCTTTTGTAGTTTCGGCAAACTATCTATAATTACGATTTTACTGATGTTCATAGCGAAACTTTAAGTCGGTCTGGCGGATGGTTGGGTCCATCCGATTGGTCTGGCTGCTTACAAACGGTCTAGTTATAGTTCCCTGTGTATCATATATCACAAAATCAGGCTTGAGAAAATGAGGAAAGTTAGAGTCGTTTTTTGTCAACTTTGTCGCGTCTGACAAAAGTTACGGCCGGCGGAAACGGTCTGGCATTGATGATAACTAACTTCTAACAACGTGTTCTAACACATACATAAAAATCAGCCTTGAGAATTTAAGGAAAGTTAGCACTTTTTTTTTCACCTTCAGCACTTGATAGCAAAAAAATGGCCGATGGGCCGAACTAGAAAATATGCAGACGTTAAACGTCGATACGAACTCTACATTATCCCAAAGTTTCATCCTTGAGAATTTGAGGAAGGTCTGGCGGCCCTGGGCTCTTGATCTATTTTTACAATTAAAAGAAAAATTGAAAAAATCCCACCTACCTGGATTCGAACCTGCGACCTACTGCTCTGCCGGAGCAGTTGCTATGGTCAACTTAGCCACGGAGGTCTGCTGGAGTTCTGAGGTCTACAGGTCTGCTAGCCGTAGTCGCCGTACCTACAGCGAAATCTACCAGAATGCATCTTATTAGGCATTGAGAGAAGCAATTTTTATTTTAGACGATTTATTTTGTTCGTTGGACTAAATTATGACTTTCGGAGGGACAAAAAAAAACAATATAAATTGGTATGTCATAAAATACCCAAATATTTCATAACGCTTGAACGAAATCTCGACAGGGCCGATACCTATATAGAGTGGGGCATTGTGGGGTAATACCCTAACTTAAATCCCAATTGTCCTACTTTAAGAATCACCATCGCCTTTAATAATGTAGCACTACATTATTGCACAGTAGGTATTTATTACACTCTACCTACAGTACCTACTTTCAATGAGGAGGCACAGGCAATGAGGTTATGACAGATGGCGCCACCAATTAGTTCATACATGTTTTTTCTCTCTCGCACATATGAATATATTCATATTCATATATTTATTGATAAAGTCAATTACAAGTCAAGAATAAGGTACATATAATGGTTTACACTTGAAGGGATGTTTACAAAAACAACATAACTATTACACTAGACATGAATTTACTGGAAACGAAAAAAACTAAATGGCTTCTTATATATTAGTTATTGGAGATAAAAATTGTATAGGTGATTTTATTAAGAGGCCAATAGTTCCGAAATATACGATTAGGTACATATTTCAAAGACCAATATTTTTAGGAAAAAAATGAAAAATAAGTTCGTCACTTACGCTGTTTTTGTAAAATTTTGTCAGTTATGTTCTTTTTGTAAGAAAATAAAACAAGTTTCTATAGAAATTATGTTTTGTATTATACGAGAGAAGTACAAGTTTATCTTACTTAACTAGTGGATTTATTTTAATCCTCACATCCGCTGCTGTTGTCATCGCTATCTACCTCCAGAGACGACGATTCTTGATGCGTTGGATACAACATTGATTGGTAAATGGATGGCTCGATGGTTTGACCAAAAACTGCATCAATTTCCTCAAGTCGCCTGTTTTATGAATTGCCAGTTACATAACCTACTAAAAAGAGTGTGTGTATATTTTATTTAAAATTAAGTTTTTTACGTGAATAGTACACAGTTATGTTCTTTTTGTAAAAAAAAAATGTAGATATGTAGTTTTTGTAAAATGGGTATATTTTTGGGGTCTGATTTTGGACACTTGGAGTCATTTTTGGACACTATCTTTTGCTCTACTTGTAGATCCTGCTTAGATGAATGCTATGATACAAATAACTCAAATTCGCAAAAAATGTGAGTTATGTTGTTTTTGTAAACATCCCTTCACTTGTATGTAAATATAAGTCACAAAATACATCACTAAAACAGTTTACAATTATATCTATTTATAAACAGAAAATACAATGTCATTTTTTATCAATATGACAGTGACATGACTAGATACTTGCACAGGCGCCACCTGGCGGGATAAAATGTCAGTGTGCCTCCTCATTATAGCTGATGCCCTACCTTCTAATTCAATTCTGGCTACGACCCTGGATTTCGATTCTCATTTTCTCGATAGACCTCGTATTTCTGGTCACCTACTACCATTGCTCCCGAGTAGAACGAACGTCAGCTTTGAAGAGATGTTTCCCATACGGCGATATGAATAACCAGACTCGGTGTTTTGGTGTAAACAGAACTCTGTCAAACTAAATTAATTATGTCTAAGTCACCGCTGTGCAGCGAATTAGACGCTAATGTTAACTATGTATGTGGTATTGTACTATATAATATATTATATTATCACATTTATCACAGAATATATAATAGTACAAGATATTATAATATTATAGAAACCATAATCGTGAGGTAGGTATATTTTGAATTATATCGCAATGCATGAATGCATGGAGTTGTAACTTGCATCTAAGTGTTGTGGTTAATTTTATCAAGTTTATGTTAGCCTAGCGGTAAGTACGTGCGAGTTTCGTTCCGGAGGTCGCGGTTTCAAACCCCGGCTAGCACCAATGAGTTTATCGGAATTTATGTGCGAAATGTCATTTGATATGTGCCAGTCGCTTTTCGGTAAATAGTGGAGTAAAAGTAAGGTACCCTGGACATAATTCAATAACTCGTCCTTTTTGATATTTTATTGGGTATTATTATTAAGCATCAAATAGTAATTATGTACATAGATAAAAAAAAGACGATCGTATTCATATCTTATAAAAATCATGAGATAAAGTACATTATCCCACTTTTCGCTAACAGCAAAATAGTTAACCGAAAACTTTGTTAGATTAACTTTGTGGTGCACTCAGATGCGATCAGTTATTAGCGATATTACACAGAAAATAAATCTGATTGTGTACTTTTTTTTACCGTTTTCATTTAATGTGAATATCTAGGTAGGTAAAAATGGTGACCATGATATATATATCAATTTGCATTGTATTAAGTATATATAGACATTTAACACCGATCTTAAACATATATTTTTAACGCTTAAATAAACATGAATTTCTCAGTAGGTATAAATTGTAACTGAGATTTTTTTGCTTAAGACCAGGTTTTTGTGTACTATAATCATGATTTTATCAAAATTAATACTGTGAAGGTCGCGCTTAAGAAACTGTAAATGTCAGTAATTTAAAAGGGTGCAAAGTTGTCGTAGAGCGGCTGTCGCGGGGCGGGGGAGCGCGCGGGGCGCGGGCCTGGGAGAGCGCGCCGCGCACCGGCCGCGTCACCGCGGCGGATCGGTTAATAGGTTAGGGACGTAAGGTACCGGCCACACCAGAGCGTCGCGTGTCTCGGGGCGCGGACGGACGTCCGCGCCACGCCACCTGAGTGTAATTCAAAAATCGTCTCCTCAGTACATTTTGTATAGGAAGGACGTAAGACGCGCCCCAGGCGGCGTGGCGCGCGCCGCGCCGCCTGGGACTTGGTGCCAATAGGACCATCTCGGGGTTATACCCGTTCGATTAAAAAAATAATTTGAAAATCGGTCCACGATTCTCGGAGATATCGAGTAACAAAAAAACCGACCAAGAGCGTGTCGGTCCACGCTCAGTGTAGGGTTCCGTAGTTTATCGTATTTTTCTCAAAACAATTTTCCTAGAAAGTCTTTATAAAGTTCTACTTTTTTGATCTTTTTTCATATTTTTTTAAACATAAGGTTCAAAATATAGAGGGGGGGGGGACGCACTTTTTTTTCCTTTAGGAGCGATTATTTCCGAAAATATTAATATGATCAAAAACCGGCCAAGAGCGTGTCGGGCCACGCTCAGTGTAGGGTTCCGTAGTTTTCAGTATTTTTCTCAAAAACTACTGAACCTATCAAGTTCAAAACAATTTTCCTAGAAAGTCTTTATAAAGTTCTACTTTTGTGATTTTTTTCATATTTTTTAAACATATGGTTCAAAAGTTAGAGGGGAGGGGACGCACTTTTTTTTTCTTTAGGAGCGATTATTTCCGAAAATATTAATATTATCAAAAAACGATCTTAGTAAACCCTTATTCATTTTTAAATACCTATCCAACAATATATCATACGTTGGGGTTGGAATGAAAAAAAAATCAGCCCCCACTTTACATGTAGGGGGGGGTACCCTAATAAAACATTTTTTTCCATTTTTTATTTTTGCACTTTGTTGGCGTGATTGATACATTGGTACCAAATTTCAGCTTTCTAGTGCTTACGGTTACTGAGATTATCCGCGGACGGACGGACAGACAGACAGACAGGGGGAAACTATAAGGATTCCTAGTTGATTACGGAACCCTAAAAAACATTCAGTCGAATTGAGAACCTCCTACTTTTTTTGAAGTCGGTTAAAAAAACAACCTTTATTGCCGGCCGGCAAACGGCTAACCGATTGAAACAGAAACATAAATGAAAAGAGAGGGCGAACGGCGACACCTGTGTGTCGGCGATTTCAAAGGTAAGCGCACGTGCACCCGATCTCGCTACCTACGCCCAGGTGCGGGCGCGGCTTTCGACCTTCGCGCCGTGCAATAGAATTTAATGTCGGCTGCTCGTGTGCGGTCTGTTTGTTTTATAGAGTGGCGGCATTTTCAACATCAAAGGGCAAAATTCTGCAAAATTTTGTGCAAAATTCTGTTATATCAATAACTTCTCACGTCACTAAATTATCGACTTTGAATGTCGAGTATATTTATAGTATCATCACTTTATTTCAGTGTACGAATTTCGTATGTGTTAAAAATCATTGTTCTAGCTTCATAAACCAGGGAGGAAATAATGGAGAGCGTTTATATGTCTTGTTTTGCCTTAATTCAATATCATCACATATTTTTGTTGCTGATAAAATAATACATCCTATATATCAAGGCCTTGTAGCTCGGCGAAAGAATCGTGATCGCGGAGTGCGCCGGCACTGATTATAATTATTTTGTCCAGTTATTATAATAACCTATACAAAAAGTACCGATAGAATAGGTATTCTAATCTATATCTGCATAGAACTATTTAAAACAAACCACAAAAGTTCATAGTTGATCGTTATTGGTACAGTCAGCAACTCAGCTGTGAATACAGATAAAGTGCCAAATATATGTATACACATACCTTAATGTACCAAGTACCAACACTTGTACAGGAAATAAAATACTCTATACATATTTTTGGCACTTTGTCTTGCCAGCTGTGTTGTTGACTGTACACGATCTAAAAAGGAGCCGAACGGTTATTATAATTACGCGGCGACTTGCGTAGTCGGCGGCCGCGCGATACATAGTGCTGTCTCTGTTCAGGCCCCGTAGCCGAATGCCATTTCTCCGACGCGAAACGAAAACGAAACGCAGTCTGGCTCTGTCGCGCCAATACGCAAGAGCGATAGAGATAGATATCTACTAGCGTTTCGTTTCGTGAGCGTTTGTGCCGTTCTCACTACCACGAATTTGAAGAACAATATTGCTGTCTCTCTCAATCTTTAGGCGTCATTCATATATTACGTCATACTAAATGTGACAATCCATGTTAAAGGATTAAAAAAGCGTGACATTGGGGGGTCCAAATAGTAGTCCATAAACCACGTCTTTGACCAACGTGAGTGATATCTCTGTCACTCTTTACGTCTTTACTAACAGAAATTTAAATAACAATAGTGCTATCTCTGTCACTCTTTACTAACAGAAATTTAAATAACAAAAATGCTATCTCTGTCACTCTTTACTACCAGGAACTTAAATTATTATAGTGCTATCTCTATTCTCTGTCACTCTTTACTATCAGGAACTTAAATTGTTATAGTGCTATCTCTGTCACTCTTTACTACCAGGACCTTAAATTATTATAGTGCTATCTCTGTCACTCTTTACTGTGTGCGGGAAGTGCACATACCACGAGTTTGACTAACATGAGTGCTATCTCTATCACTCTTTACTACCAGGAACTTTAATTATGATAGTGCTATCTCTGTCACTCTTTACTACCAGGAACATAAATTTTATTATTACAGTGCTATCTCTGTCACTCTTTACTACCAGGAACTTAAATGATTATAGTGCTATCTCTGTCACTCTTTACTGTGTACGGGAAGTGCACATACCACGAGTTTGACTAACATGAGTGCTATCTCTGTCACTCTTTACTACCAGGAACTTAAATGATTATAGTGCTATCTCTGTCACTCTTTACTTCTAGGAACTTAAATATTTTTTTCGGTTTCGGTTTTGGTCTTGGTTTCGGTGTCGGTTTTGGTGTAGGTTTCGGTGTCGGTTTCGGTTTCGATTTCGGTTTTCGTTTCCATTCCCGTTTCGGTTTCCGTTTTCGTTTTCAGTTTTGTTTTTGTTTAAACTAACAGAACTAAAACTAAAACCAAAACCAAACCAGAAACGGGAAACCGAACACGGGAAACCGGATATCGGATACCGTATATCGGATGCTGGTTACCGGTTACTGTCTACCGTTTACCGGATACCGGTTACCGTCTACCGGTTACCGGTCACCGTTTACCGGATACCGGTTAACGGTCATTGGTTACTGGTTACCGGTTACCGGTCACCGAATACCGGAGACCCGTCACCGGTTACCGGTTACCGGATACCGGTTACCGGATACCGGTTACCGGATACCGGTTACCGGATACCGGTTACCGGATACCGGTTACCGGATACCGGTTACCGGATACCGGATACCGGATACCGGATACCGGTTACCGGATACCGGATACCGGTTACCGGATACCGGATACCGGATACCGGATACAGGATACAGGATACCGGTTACCGGTTACCGGTTACCGGTTACCGGGTACCAGATACCAGAAACCAGGTTTTGATTTCTGGTTTCTCATGTTACAACGTGTATAGATTAGTCGATACCAAGTCGGACACTTCCGATTAGGCGATTTCGGCTCGCATTGTTACGCAGCATTCGAGTGTTGAGTTTCTCACACATGAGGCCCCCTAATAAAATTTGTACCACTCATATTATTGATTTGACTCTCGCAACACAAACACCTCATGCCCACACAAATACACACAAAATAAAATCATTCACAAACTTCAAATCATTCAAAAACTCAACAGTCACACGCGCTCCTCGCGGTCCTCTAAGAACTCCCTCGCGAGAGTCGACACTTCAAAATGAAGCGACATCGCATCGGCTCATCATCCACAAATCCGAAAAGATCCACCGATAAATTTGTACCGGAAAGACCTCACCGCGACAATGTCATATTACCCAAATTACTTCAAAAATCCTCTGAAAGTGAAACAGTTCATTAGGTTTACCGTAAGAGTGAGTGAGACAGACACGCACTGTGCTTCAAATTTGCCTCGCCAAAATACGTTACACACGACTCGAAAGAATACAGTCTTAAGCGCCGCAAGCTTTCATACATATTACGTTGTTGTGATCCAAGCATCTCGTCAAGCTCGATAGGTACTATTATTGAGCTAACGACTTGACCAGTTTAACGTGACCTATCGGACTAATTGATTTGTATGACTTTTGTCACTTGTAATAAGGGAGCTCTCTTATACTGGACGGTGAAATATTTGTTATCGAAGCGTTTTGAAAACGCGGCGCCCTTGATATGAAACACGTGTTGACGACTCGCCGCCCGTTCCCGCTACTACTATACTAGCTATACCTACTCTGTGCACGACCTTATTCTGCAGGTAATAACGTTCATATTAAAGCGCAAGTAAGAAAAATATCAATTAAGTAATGAATCTTACATATTTGTTGTTTAATTGATTTCGTATAGTACTAAGAATATATTAACGGCAAAATTTACCATCTTTCAATTTAGTTAGGTATTTTTCCTTTCCTAAAATTATCAATATTTAAGATTTTGAACAAGCGCCAAAAGTATTGGTATAAGTTTTAATAATTTATCAACACACGTAATATTATATTCATAATAAATTGCAGGATTACGGTTAACAATATTTTCTAGTGAAATACGCCTGAAAATGTGTAACTTACTAAACCTTCTTTATAAATGATAGTTCTGTATGAATTATTTATAAAAATTAGATGTTTTTATATGAAATGCAGGTGTCACAACATAATACAAGCACTTTTTCCGGATTACATTTAATACTTTAGTTATAAAATCAAAAAATATTCAAAGTTCGTTTTTATTTTTTTTTAAATTGAATCAGAACCCTAATTTGATTAATAATTTGTATTTTAACTATCACTAATGATACTTTATACGACAGAAAAAGAAAATTACGGTTATCGAATTATGTCCAGGTCAAGCTATTTTTCCTGGTCTAAAAGGAAAACATCGTGAGGAAACCGGACTAATTCCAATAAAGTCTAGTTTACCCTTCGGGTTGGAAGGTCAGAACTAGTGCCTACGCCAGAATCTTGGGATTAGTTGTCAAAGCGGACCCCAGGCTCCCATGAGCCGTGGCTAATGCCGGGACAACTCAAGGAGGATGATGGTGTAGACAAGCCAATAACACTAAACTTTCTCGATTTCAACAATAAAATTATTATAATCATTAATTTATTACTTCTCAAAAAATAATAACGCGATTCCAGATTTTTCACTATATATATTAGTGCCAGCTATCATAGGATGTGTACTGTGTAGACAAAAATGTAGCTGCATGATTGATCAATAAAGGGTCATTAGGTATTTGAAAAATCAGCGCGATTTAGTAATTTCACTTCACGGAGCCACGACATCTAACGTGCAATTCGGATACTAAAACCAAACTGGGTCTGGAGCCATTTTTCCAAAAGTTTGAAGAAGCGGACTGTATATTAAATAAATACCTAAGTATGAAGAGAGGCTATACTACCTACATCAGAAGCTCTACGTTGGCTTACCGGGTTCTGCGAGTTAAGCTTGCTGGCAGTCCTCTGCTTCGGTAGTTCTGCTGATTTGGGCACTGTATTTCTGGTTAACGCTGTTATTAAATTCTTCACAATAGTATTTCGCTGTTGCTTAAACAGACTTTGTGATGGCACTGATTTTGTTTTGAAGTTTGACATTTAATTTTTTTTACTAGCGTGCCAGTAGCCGCGCTGGAACTAATGAGTTAGTATAGCTTTACCAAAGAAAAAGGTTAGGTACTTAAGTATACTAAAAAGGTTAAGTGCTTAAATAAAAACTTTTTTTAAATTGTATTTCGCAAATCTATACTTGTGAATATTATAGGGCAAGGATAATAGCTGTGGTGGGTGCCAAAAATAGAAATGTTCTCAAAAACTTATGAATAAAAAACCACATAGATAGTAAAAACATTTTATTCAAATCCATAATCTGGCAGCACTGTGTGACTTAAACCTATTTACAACATTCGAAGTCTAAGTACAGGCATGTATTGTATGGAATGTCTTTATTGTATCATATCATAATAATTCAGAAATTCATTAATCTGCGTATAGTAAAAACATTATTGCAATCAGTATCATCCTGCATCATTTTATATGATGAATCAACTTTTTAGTGTTAGTCATTGTGCCTTGGAAAATTGTTAAAAGTAGGGGAAGGTGAGGTAATACGATCCCTGGAGGTCAAACGATCCCCCGCCCTAAATCAGAGACAACTAGTGCCATCTATCCAAATGCGCTTTAAACATGTTCCCCGCGCCTGAGCCAGTCACCTCTCCAAGTGTCATGGCGGTGCGAGAGCTCGGCGTGATTTTATTAAAAAATAATCAAAAAGTGTGGCTCTGATCTAAGATAAGCCTGTTTTTGAACTTTCATTACTTTATTCATGTTCGTATTTATTGAAATATTGTGTTATTTGAGGGTATTAATATCGGTTAGCTAATATTTAAGCCATGTTCGACCACTGCACGCGTTATTTGAAGGTTATAATTTGATCGATATCTAGAAATTTGGTGTTTGGGGCAAAACGATGCCTTTCTATGTGTTTAAAATGATCCCTGGAATCATTTTACCCCATTAGTATTTGTTGTTTTTACAGATCATGCCGCGAATTTATATACGCAAAAGTAATCGCCTAAATTGGCTTGAAGAACAAAATGCAGAAGGCATTAGATGCCGTCAGAGATGGCATGCCTTACAAAACTGCAAGTAGAGTTTAAGGTCCCGGTGATGGCTTTAAAAAAAGAGCCAAAGGTAAAAATAAAATAGCTGTAGGCTCCGCTAAAAAGCTAGGTCGCAAACAAACTGTGTTTAACTTAGAACAAGAACAGGAACTGGTTGATTACATTAAGGACATGGAGTCTAGAATGTACGGACTGACCACACAGGATGTTTTAAGCTTAGCTCACGAACTGGCAGAAATAATTGACCTCATCCATTTTCTGAAGAAAAAGGAAAAGTTGGACTTGAATGGCTTCGTTGATTTAGTTTAGACGTAGACATCCGGACATTACGATGCGTGCCCCAGAATCGATGTCTTCTGCTCGGGCGCGAGCCTTTAATAAGGCCTGTGGTGGACAAATTTTTTTCGACTTTCGCAAATGTGCAAGCAAAACATTATTTTCCACCCCATCGGATATTTAATGTTGACGAGACAAGTATATGCACTGTCCCAACAAAAAACTCGAGAGTGTTTGCACAAACGGGCCGTAATAAAATGCCGGGCCGTAATAAATAAAGGGCCGGGTTTAAAATGATCCCTGGGATTATTTTACCCCTACCCCAGGGATCATTTTATACAAGGGTGTGTATAAAATGATCCTTTACTAAACTTTATCAAAAACCTCTAATACTATAAAAATACACACATATAATAAAAAACAAGTGTGCAGTTACAACGTCAAGTAAGTTTACTACCTACAACAATAGAAATCTTGCGGTTTTTGTCTTCAGCTTTAGCCACAGTTAAGTTTTTCCCTTAAGGGAATCATTATACCTCACCTTCCCCTAACAATAACCCGTTCATATTCATACATCCGAAACTTACTTTGGTTTTAGCCATTGCGACTAATTCTGTCATTTGGGACTATTCCGTCCATGTCCGTTTAAAAGTGTAGACGATTTTAGGGGCAACCCATACTCAGGCGACGCACGTCGTAAGACGCGTAACGGATGTCAGCGCCGCGCCGCCCGAGTGTAAGCCCCAAGCGACGCGTCGCTTTAGGCGCGTCTTACGTCCTTCCTATACAAAATGTACTGAAGATATTTAAATTACATTCGGGCGGCGCGGCATCACGACGTGCGTCGCCTGAGTGTGGACGACCCAGTAATCGATATAACTATAAGTGTTATTGAAAAAGTAAGCTTTTAATTGCCAGGAGTCAAATGCCTTTACCCCTTTAAATGAAAACGAGAAATATACGCTCGTGTACCGGAATAGTAGCTACTCGCAAATGAAATTAATTTCCATAGTGGACTATCAACTGGCAACAAAACGTGACAGTGTCCCCTGGACAACAGAAAGTAACACTAAAAAGTTAACCCACCATAAATCTATTTAAAAAAAATCACTGCTTTAAGTAAAACGAAATTCATTTAATATTGATAAAAATAATGATTAAAAGAACAATTGCGGACTTCTGCCTAATTATTTAAATAGTATAGTTACTGTAGGTAGTCATCGTTTAAAATATCATGAATATTGAACATTCTGTCAAGTTATTCAGTTTTGAGCACAAATATTAGCCGGATTCAACTTGTAAAAGCGACAAAGAACAATGTAATTAATGATTCTACGGTTGTACTCACGTTATTACATCGTTTACTGAGTTTAGCCGCCGCGTGAACTCTTATATGCCTGAAGAGGGGCCTCCAAATTGGCCCGAAACATGTCACAGCAATAGCGATATAATAACGTGAGTACAACCGTAGATTCATTAATTATTCCAATATGTCTCACGAAAGTTTAACGTGTATAAAGAACAATGTGATGGTAATCATTTCATATCCAAATGTCTCTTGTGCTGGCACGAATGGATATCTACGTATGTGACAGACTGACAGATTAACCAATAAAACAGACTTTTGACAGTTATGACTGTATACCGACACAGGAGTCACTCAAAGAAAAAAAAAACAAATTTTGTTCATTCCATTTGAGCCAGTTTTGGTGAAATGAGGATGCACACTGACATTTTATCCAGCCAGGCGGCGCCTGTACAAGTGCCTAGGCATGTCACTGTCATTCATATGTGAGAGAGAGAAAAAACATATCATCTTCTCGCTCTCACAGAGGTGTCACTCAAAGAAAAAAAAACAAATTTTGTTCATTCCATTCGAGACAGTTTTGGTGAAATGAGAATGCACACTGACATTTTATCCCGCCAGGCGGCGCCTGTACAAGTGCCTAGGCATGTCACCGTCATTCATATATGTGAGAGAAAGAGAAAAAACATAACATCTTCTCGCTCTCACGTATGAAATTCTTTATCTGTGCAATGGACTAATAGCGTGGCGCCATCTGTCATAACCTTTGAGTGTGCCTCCTCATTACCTGTATACATTTTTATGTGTGCAGAAAAAATATCAACGTCTCCTTTCAAGTCAAACGGTAAAAATTTGATGGTACATAATTATAAATATTCATTTGAAATTCTAGTTTTCACTACAAGCAGAGTCAAAATTAAAATCCACTAGCTGATTCTACCGGTCACACTATTCACTTAAATATAAATAAAAATAGAAATTCATGCTAAAATATTTACATCGTCTTAAAAATAGGTTCCCTACTTGTGGTAAACTATTATTATTGCTTTTATTGTATAATTTTTATCATATATTTTGACCTTGAACTTTGTGAATTTTAGATGTACATGAAAGTAGATATAATAATAATTTCATTTATTTAAATGCAATTGAAACTTAGGATGTTAACACAAGCAAGGGAAATTAAAAGGTAGGCGTATATCAAACAATTGGTAATAAATAAAATCTTGTTGCGTTTAAATTTTAAAACATATTTTGGGAGAGGAATCAACATGTCTATTTCGATAAATTTCGTGATGTGGCCTGGGACTGCATATGAGATTCAAATATTCAAATGAGTTGGGTTTTCAATTAAATCAAATCTGATATTAATCAGAACAGATGTAAATATAATCCTGATTTTAACAGAATATTAATACTGTTAAATGTACTCTTAAATAATTTAAATCCGATTTAAGTAACTTTGAATAAAAATCCTTACAAATATGTCTTTGACAATAACAATTACAGGCAACAAGACTTTATTTGTTACCGAACTACGCAACAACTAAAGTAAGAACACTAAGTACCTACAGTCAGACTAGAAATTGTAGACATTCTTAAAAGATCGTCCCGTTTTCATACATATATTATTGATTTAAAAGTGACAACAATACCCCTGTTACTATCTAATCATTTCTACAATATATTGTCAAACTGTATGAAGAATACCGTACATTGATATGCCATTTCCTATTTATCTACATCGTGTTTCACTTAACACTAAAAACCTGAAAACCGTTTGTTCAGAATCGATTGAGCTATATCTTGATGGGGGTAATATTTTTTGTTTTAATTTGTATTATTAGTTATTGTTTACGTGCCCATTCTACAAATTCGTAATACAACATTGTGAATATCATATTGCTAGAGGTTGTATACCTTTTTCAATATTTAGGGGTATTAATACTGGCTGGTTACTTGGACGATTATTTTTTCCACTACGAGTTTGACGTTGTGCGTCACTTTAATTTTAAAGTTTATCATAAGTCATAACAAATTGAACTCTTACCTAATTACAACCTTGTCATGTTGAATGTTAGGTTTAAATTTGCTTACTGCGTCTCCTGTCCAATTTGAAGTTTACTGTGACACAGTTTAACGTGCTTTACAGTGACATAGCTGTCTATTGGTAAACCTTATGTCGTTGCAGTAATGTACACAATTAATCAGTTTTAAGGTTTACGATGGTAGCTAGCAATTATTTTTTTGTGTAGAGTTAAAAGTCGAGTAGAGCTGCACAGAAAATTAAATATTCAATTTAAAAAAATAATAATCATCAAATTAAAAAATGAATATTCTAGATACGTTTAAAAAAATAAAAATCAGTTGGGGTGTCTGAGGTTTTGAGTGATACCGGAAACACGGTGTATATTGCTTTCCTGTCCATGATACCAGCAGTCAATATGACAGCGAACGGGACGGCAATATTAATTGTGAACGTGCGATAAAGATAGAAATCTGACAGGTCAATGTACACAATTCTATGTGCTTAGCATTCTTACTTAACCACAGAGAACGGACTTATCGAATTTCTGACACAAACGTTACATGAGATCACTTACGGTTTTCATAATATAAGTTTGACAAGTTAAAATATGTTGTTTTTAAATTCAATATAAAAAAAGTCCGTTATCTGTGTGACTACTTAAACTAGTAAAACCAAATTGCGTCGACTTAGGAGACAAATGCAAGATCACTTTATAAGTCGTCTGTTACCACATGAGACTTGAGACAAAATGCACATTTCGTTATCCAAATGAAGTACCGCAACTTTGCAAATAATTTGTCCCTCTCTACGCCGTAAACTTGCAATACTGAACGCCCAGTGAAGATGATTGGTTCATAATGTAGGAGAAAGTCGTGTGTTTTAGTGACATCTGTCATTCTCATTTTTTTAGATTCCTGCAGCAAACCGTCTTTCTAGTCAGAGGAACTTCGTTAAATATTTTGATTTGCAACAGATGTTGGCCCTAGCGCTATTAAATGTTTTTATACAGTCACATAGTTATTCTTAGACTGGAAAACATACGTTTCGTAAATATTTTAAATTGAAACCATGTATTTTTTTTCTAATTTCAGAGACTTACTTGAATATTTACTCAAAATCTCGGTTGACTCGCTCTATTAATCCATTATGCTTGGGTTGAAACTAAGAACTGTGCGTGATAATGATAAGCAGCTGGGGCCCATCACATCTAAACCGAAGGGACGTCGTTACATATTTTGGTACGATTACAATGTTTTAGACCGAGAATGTAGTCTCAATCGCAGTATCACAAAAGACGACTTATGCCCAAACGAGTGTAAAAAATCTCGGTTGTGCCGCTCAGTACGCCCATTGTACTCCGGTGGGAACTAGGAGGCAGTATTTAAAACGGTTGGTGGCCTGCAGCATCAATTTGCTACGGTTACAGGGATATTTCACCCAAAACGTGCATCTCAATCTCAGCGGCCGAACAAAAGACGACTCACACCAAACGTCACAAATTTCAGTAATCTTCTGTCGGTGAGAACAAGGAGCGGTGCTCGTTGCGGTTGATGTCATTCACCAGGTTGCAGTTATACCGCTTATAATTCGGTACGGTCACAAGGATATTTTAGACCGACAATGTGCATCTCAATCTCAGCGGTTGAACAAAAGACGACTTACGCCCGTCACAGAATCTCAGTAAGTTCTGTGGGTGGTAACTAGGAGCGGTGCTTGTTGCGGTTGATGGCGTGCAGCAGACGGCGCCCCCACCACTCGTCGAGGTTGAAGGGGCGGAAGTTGGCGAGCTGGCGCGGCGGCGCCTCGCTGTAGTAGCGCGCCTCCTCGCCGCCGCGCTCCAGCTCTCGCGTCACCTGGAATCACCGATCAAATTGTGACTCGAATTTATTGACACAATATACGCCACGGACCGGCCATATGCTAAGAGACGAGCGGGAGAAACTGAGCGAAATCATAACGGATCGGTAACCTAGAGGTTGTACTAGGAGCCAAAAGAAACCTCGAACGAGATGGGACGAACTCGATCTCACAGTGGGCCCGAAGTTGAGAAGAGTGGCCCGAGATCGAAATGGAAAGAGCTTGAGGAGGCCTTTGCGAAGCGGCACACTGAATTAATAGATTTAATCTAATTCAGAAAAAAGGGGAAAAATGGATAGATACACCACGTCTATTCCGCCGTGGCCTTGTGGATGTCAGGAACATTAGGTACAAATACTGTTTATTCCACACTTGAATATAGGAAACAACATAACATAGTAAGTTTGAACAGCAACTTAGAACAGCTAAAACTTATAGTTGAGCAATTCCCGTTCAGTTTGTACATTTGGATCACGTCTCCGATTTTGATAAAAATTGGTAGGCTGATAGAGTCCATGATGCTGAGCAAGATCCACTAGGTTTCCCAATGTAGTTTGTATGAAACCTTCCTTTTTAACCCCCGACGCAAAAACGACGGGGTGTTATAAGTTTGACGTGTCTGTCTGTCTGTCTGTTTGTCTGTCTGTTTGTCTGTCTATCTGTGTGTCTGTCTGTGGCATCGTAGCTCCCGAACGGATGAACCGATTTAGATTTAGTTTTTTGTTACCAGATGTCTATACATTTTCGGTAACAAAAAAGGAAAGTTTCATACAATCAACCAAGAACATTTTGGGAAACCTAGTGGATCTTGCTCAGCAACTCAGCATCATGGACTCTATCAGCCTACCAATTTTTATCCAAATCGGAGACGTGATCCAAATGTACAAACTTAACGGGAATTGCTGAGTTAATGGGGTTAATTAAGTTGGGGCACTTAATAATGTGGTAACCAAATTTAGCGAGATTTGGTTGAGCATTGCGAGTATTGCGACCTGCAGGGTTAGCACATGATTGCCGCGAGAGTATGTCGCCGCGAGATAGACTACCCGTCCTTATGTCATTAATACAGTTAGAAGAAGACATGTCATCTATCTCGCAGCGACATACTCTCGCAGCCATCATGTGCTAATGCTAAGCCTACTGTGTTCTACTGACACATAAGAAATAACTTGGCTTATGTGAAAATGTAAACACATGCGTTGTATGATCTAAGGGTTTAAAGACACATATACTTCATAAAATTAACATCAGTGTCACTGACAAACGCAACAAAATTTGAGTTTTTTTGACCAGAGGTCTACAAAGCAGACATGATGAAAAAACATATGGAAGTATTCATGTATACCTTGTTCCACGAGTCGTAAATATAGTTAATGATGTCATCCTGTTGTGTGTTGTTGTGTGGAGGCGCCGGGGGGCTCAGTCTGGCAGAGTGACTGTGCGAGTGCCCGTTGGAGTGCCGCTTGCCGAGGTGTGGGAGACTGCGGGGACCGCTGCTCACATACGGAGACCTGGAAGATGCAATGTTCAGATATTCAAGTTAACACGAAGGAATCAACAAAATGTTTCCACATGAGTACAATCCCGGTTTTAAAGCAAGAGTAAATAGGTATCTCATAGGTAAGCGTGCTCCACCGTAGACCGCATCATCACTTACCATCAGGTGTGATCATGGTCAAACGTCTACCTATTCATACAAAAAAAAAAATATCTACTTGTTACTAATATCTGAAGTTTTTTTAAAAACATGTTATGAAAAAAAGTTTGTGTGTCTACTAGACACAGGTTTCATTCACATAACAAATTCTATTTGCTTGCAATCAAACAAGTCTGTTGAATAAAATAATACTTAGATAGGTGTCTAATGATTATTGTATTTGGCAGTCATTCACTTTTTTAATATGTATTTTGAACTTTGTCAAATGTTTTTTTTTATGGGTTAGAAGGCAAACAAGCAGACAGGTCACCTGATGGTAAGCAATCACTGCCACTCATGGACACCCCGGGTGTCACACCCGAAACACCAGAATAGGCTAGTTTCCTACTAGTCAAATCAGCTTCTTTTTAAGAACTGTCAAAACGATTTGCTAATGTGGATTTACTATGAAATACTGAGGAGTGACGTCACGGTCAATTCATTTACTTTATATCTTTTTCTTTGACTTATTAAATATAAATTATGGTTAAACATAACTACTGTCCATATTTTTCTTCTAATTATGTGGTGCTTTATTTCGTGCCCTGCATAAAATATTTTATTTTAAGTATAGGAAACTAGCCTATTGTTAGAGGTACGTTGCCAGCCTTTAAGATGGGTGTACACTCTTTTCTTTATAAATGTTTTAAGTTTAATCTTTCCAGGTACAATTTAGTGCATTTGAGCAATATATTTCTGCAGTTAGATGTTAATTTTTTTTTTCCAATTAATGCATTGCAAAGGTTGTCCATCGCGGTTCAACGTGGCAACGCGGCGAGCGTGTTGGGCTCCTTTGCGTCGGGAGGGACTCGGAGTGGATTTAGTTAGTAAGTAGGTTAGGTTATTCCTAGTATTATTTGTAATTTTTAATTTATTTAGTTGGTGGAATTATGTGTAATTGTTAGTAATTAAGGATTTATTGTATTAACTTTTAATTAATTGAATAAATAATAAAAATTAATGCATTGTTTTTTCTAGAGATTACTCAAATACAATATACACAACACTGACCAGAGACCTAAACTAGACCTAGGAGAGTGGACAATGGTAGCAATAGCAAGTATTATTTATTTTAATTGAAACATTACAAAACCATATTTTAATTCAATTTGTTTGAATTTTTTGCACTTTACGTAGCTTTACGTTGTCTTAGGGCTACCAAGTTACTATGTTTAGATGTCTAGGTGAAAACACAAAGAACGAAAATCTATAATACAGTGGAATCTCTATAACTCGAACCTTGTTAAGTCGAAATCCTCAGTAAGTCGAATAAAAATGCCATTCCCTTCCGCTGAACCCCTAAATACGCGGTATCTCGAATTATTCAGACTTTGTAACTCGAACAAAATGTTGATTCCCTAGGAAGTATTGATAATACGTTCTTATACTCTATAACTCGAATTTCGAAAAGGAGACTTTGTAAGTCGTACTAAGTAAAATAAAAAGATGTCTTACTCGGAATTCCCAGAAATAATATCAATAAAATCTACGATGAATGTTCGGGTTCAGGGCTTTCAAATCTATTGTTTTTGTCTTGTACACGTGCAATTAATACATTCGAACAGCTGTTGACGTTTTTTCTTTGTCGACACAGGAGTCACAGGACACGATATCTCGTGAAGCTTATCCATCAGTAGTCAGTACTTACTTATTTAACCTTAACTAACTACAACATACTTTTTTGCCTAAAGGTTGACTAGTAGAGAATGCTTTTTGGAATAAAGTAAACCTTTTGTACCATAAGATGTTTGTACCATAAGATTAAATAAATAAATATGAGTACAAAAAGGAAACTGAAGACTTTTTTTCATTTATGTGTCATTTGTTGTATAATACTGTAAGTACCTAATAAGTATAGGTACATAATATAAAACTTACTTTACAAATCGAAAAACATACCTAGAAATCGCGCCTTTGTAAGTCGAAATTCCAGCAGTTAAACCACTGTATCTCGAAGTTCTTGTTAAGTCGAAAACTCGTTAACTCGAATTTTTTTGCTTTTCCCTTGAGATTCGAGTTATCGAGATTCCACTGTAATGCCTAATGCCTATAATAACATGTGGCTGATCATCCAGATAACGCATTGCAATGTCTTTCCCATTGTAATTATTCGCTCCATATCACATAACGGAACATTTTATAAGACCGCACGGCCGCAAAATTTCTAAATCATACTCATTCTAAAATCGATTGCAAAAACTTAGTTCACAAACGTGCTATTGTTTACAAGTTTTACAACACATGCCACGATATGTGAAAGTAATGCAAAAAACAAGCGAAAGGACAATGAAACCTTACCTCATATTTCTATCCATGTTTTCCAACAGTCACGCTGCTCTTCGGACTATTTATGTAAAACTTAATCTAGTTAAGACTTGGAGCTCTATAAATATATCATGAATATGTCCAGAAATTAATTATAGATATAAATAAATCCACACTAAAGATAAATAGAAATAGGACGCCACTACTCGCGTACGAATGAATGAAACGAAACGAAAGACACGACGCAAAACATGTGTCAAAATACTCAAAATATAGAAAGGTCCGAATTGCGGTACACCGCTTCAGAAACTGCTGCTGTCATAGTCTAATCGTTCAGAGTGGCAGTTGCGTTAATGTTACTTTAGTATAATTTGGACTTCCGTAGTTCCGTAGTGTGCATGCATTGGTGGAATTATGATGCGCCAAATAAAAGAACCAATCAGAGATGTTGTATTCTCTTTTAATGTTTGAGGTTTGATGAGCGCCAAAAATCATTAAAAAGGCTTTTACAAACCATGCTACAAAAAAATGGTAACGGATTTATCAGCTGGGTAGAAGAGCGAAGAATTTAATAAATCGGCTAAATATACGGCAATGCATAGAAAATTGTATGGTACTATTGGAGACGTTTGTAGCCCCAAAACATCATACAATCGGCAACCTGAGCAACTTTTATCGTCACATCCTTATCCATTGTAGCATCGTATTGGTGCACCAAAGCTCCTATAAGTTATAGGTAGGTAAGAAGACTAATTTCTAGGAAATAAAACACTAAAAAATAATTAAAGCTTTAATCTCTCCAAGTAACAAGAACATGATCCGTCCTAAACCTCTGCGTGATCGTCGCATCTTTAAACTCCATAGTCGCTCCTGATTGGTGCGCCAACGCCCCCGCGTACGCTATCATGACTCCATTATCGATGCAGAACCTTTCGTCGGTAGCGAATACTTTGGCACCGCGCTCGGAACACATGGTTCCCATCATCTGTTGGAGACGCTCGTTACAGCCAACGCCGCCGACTATTAGGACCTTGAAATAAACAAAAGATTTTAAAATCTTGAAAACAACGGGACCTGTAGCGACATCTACCGGTACCGTAAGAGCGTTACGATTAAACGGCAGCCGAAGTAACAAGTCATATTGGAAATTTACTTAGTTGCGATGCGCTAACCACGCTTAATTAAAAAATCGAAATAAGATGTCATATATTAAAGAAAAAAACAACGAGCACCACCAGCGGCGAAGGCCGGATTCAAATTCGGATTCGGATTAGCCCGGATTGCTAAAGACGCCGGTTCGAATCCGGCCTTCGCCACTGGTGGTGCCCGTCGTTGTTTCTTTAATGTTAAAATGTCAAATATTAAAATTAGCGCCATCTAGCCGAGCGTTCCCCAAAGGTGTAACGCCATCTAGGCCACCGTACCTTTTTCTCTAGGGCTTTGAGGTACGTTTTTTTCTTAGACTTTAATCCGTCTATACGGAGTTACATATGTTGATATGTCTTTGATCGTAACGGTGTATTTCTAATAAAGATAAGTCTCGGTATAACTTCGTATTCGTACTACCGCTGGTGAAAAGATTGAGAAGTGTAACAACACTCTTAAGGTAGATGTCGCTACATGCAGGTCCCATTTCCCTTTATGGCGGAAAGTTTTGCTGACTATGTATGATGCAAAGACATATTTAACTCCGTATAGACAGATAAAGTTTAGTTTAGATAAAAAAAACGTACCTCGGAACCATAGACTACGGTGGGCTAGATGGCGATACACCCTAATGCCTAATGGTAATGGTCTAGAGGCATAGATTGCAAACGTTTATAATTGTTAAAAAAATATTAATTATCTTGTTGATAAAACAGCCATGTTCCGGCCTAGTAAAAAAAGAGTAGAAAACAATAGGGGCGCCACTGTCTATGTAAATAAACCGTTTGCATGTGGCAACTATTGACTCACTTTTGTATGAGATAAGCGAGTGTTGCTATGATAAAAAAAGTTCCATTTTGACTTTTTTGCCAAGCTGAATGGGAATATATTCTAACCTCATCAGAGCCACAATGCGCCATCGCCCGCTCAGTGATCTCGACTAGCATAGCGAACACGGTCTCTTGAAGCGAGAAGCACAGGTCCTCAGGGGTGTATTCTTTCAGCAGGTCGTCGACTTTGTCCTCCAAGTAGGACAGAATGCCGGAGAAACTCACGTCCATACCTGAAAACAACACAATGTCATAGTAAAGCCTGGCGTCCACTTAAGCAGAGTATAATAATAGTTATTTGTTATACAAGGGGGCAAAGTTGTATTTTAACACCGAGTGTCAAATTGAAAAAGCGAGTGAAAGGATTCTATAGTTGAACCACGAGCGAAGCGAGTGGTTCGAAAATAGAATCCTGAACTTGCGAGTTTTTTAACACACGAGAAGTAAAATACATTTGCACCCGAGTGTAACACAAAACTTTTCCCCTCACTATAGCGAGGAAACTACAACGCAAAAAATGCATTTATCACTGCTTCCAGTAGTTCCACAGGTGGTAAATCATCTTTATTACTAGATTAACCTACTTTTATCAATTTTAAAGCAGTTAATTTGACTTTATTCAAGGTCAAATTACTTTACCCACTAGTGGATAAAATGCGTTTTTACCCGCTGGTATTAAAGGACAAAACACGTGTTTCCGAGCTAGTGAGGGGAAAAGAATATTATCGTACAGTATGGCCACTCCCGCTCCCCACTGAAAGTGCTGCCCAGCCTCTCGGTTACCTCACGCCAAAAACGCGAACAGTCGACCTGTCATATTTCACTCATACAAGCATAGTACGCGTTCAATTACACGAGCTTAGACTGTGTGCTAGGAACGCACCTCTTTCATATATTGATCGCCAGTGTCCGATATGTGACTTAGGACCACTTGCATCAACCACATTTGACAGACCATCGTCACGCAGCAGATGTCTATGGAACTTCAAATACAATAAAAAATTAACGAACGCTTTAACGGTGCACGGTGACAGACGGTTTGATGCAACCGGCCCTTATATGCGGAGTCGAGCAGCGTTTAATGGAGTCCTCGTTTGAATGCGATTCTGCTAGTCGCTAATACACGCATTTCATAAGAAATGCAGAAGGCGAATTAATGAGACTCGGTTTATTGCACCGCGCGAAGGTCGTCACCACTGAATGGGCCGCGAACTCGCGGCTGCCGACATGTACTTGTAGCGCGGAGTGAACTGCCCCTGACCTGACTATAGCATAGATAAATAGTATCAATATTACCCTTCACACAGTATGGTAGATGAGCATATTTCTTTCCTTTCTTAGCAGCTTGCTCGATGTTGTAGCCAGGGCTTGGAGCATTGGACAGCTTTAGAACTCTGGCAAACCTAGAAATTAGCATTGTTAAAGCGCATATCAAAAAGTGGACTGACTTTTTTATCAGAAGATTCAGAAGAATAAGGCTTAAAATCTTATAATAAAAATTGGACTTACTTTTGCAAACTGAACACATGAATTCTCCACTGAAATGTTTAGGTACTTCATGTTTGAACAATAATGTTCGATATTCAAAATTTTTGATTGGTGGTTTTGTTCCCGTTTGCAAAAGTATTACCTACCTACTAATTATGATTTTATTTGTGACTCATTTCCTAAATACTTTCATATACCTAATATCTTACTTTCTAAGCCATCTTACCTGTCTAAACAGTTCCCAACAGCGATGTCAATGGTTTCGCCGAAGATCCTGTACCTCTGGCGTGAGTAAGCAATAATCTGTGTGTTGCCGCCACTCACATATAATACTGTCGGGTTGTTTGCTTTGGTGATAAGGCGGCCCATTTCTATATCTAAATTATTATATAAGGACTATTATTGTAAAGTAGGATGCTAAGAAATAAGCACATTAACTACAGAAATAAGAACAAAGGGATGCCTCAATAGCCAGGTCAAGACAGAGCGGTGCCTCATTCGAGGCACATCTACATTGGATGTTTACTGCGTGAGAACTTTGCTCGCTGTGTGGACCCAACTAATTAATCATCATCATGTATTTAAGACTGTTGTTTGTGGAGCATTTCTATGTATATAGCATCATAGGTTCGGCAGGAGCTCAGTGTGCTAGGCATGGGGTGGGAGGAGGTTACCCAAACTGCCCAAGACCGGAGTAAATGGAGAAATATGATTCGAGCCCTACACCCAGCAGAGGGTAACAGGATGCAAAGAAGAAGGTAGCATCATAGTCTACAGCCTGGAAAAAAAAAACAGAAATGGAAAAGTGGCCACAACATACTGTAAACCTTTTTAAATCAATGCATGTGAGAAAATAGGATGGCACTATGATCTTTCTTTACCATGGCTGCATTTACTAAATTTAGACCAATGAGTTACACATGTCACATACCTGCTTCTCAAATTCATGAAATCTTAAAACCAAGAAGTAATGGCACTTGAAATTCAAAATACAAGACAGGTTATACAAGCACAAAAACACAGTAATAGGCTAGTTTCCTGTACTTAAAATAAAATATTTTATGCAGTGCACGAAATAAAGGACCACATAATTAGAAGAAAAATATGGACAGTAGTTATGTTTAAACATAATTTCTATTCAACAAGTCAAAGAGAAAGATATAAGTAAGTGAATTGACTGTGACATCACCGTTCAGTATTTCATAGTAATTCCATATTAGCAAATCATTTTGACAGGTCTTAAAAAGAAGCTGATTTGACTAGGAGGAAACTAGCCTATTGTTGGATGGTATTAAAAGGATACGCCCAATACAATGGTTGACACCCAGAATAGGTTTCTTCCACAGCAGAGCACAAGTCCTAGCCACAATAGCACACACTGACAATGGGGCGCCCATGCCCGGCCCCTTGGTGTAGCACACCACATCAATGTCTGCCGGGCTCAGCCCTGACTGCTCTAAGGCTTCTTGGAGGACTTCATGGATGTTCTGCTGGTGATGCTCTGCTGTTTCTCGTGGTAGGAAACCTGCAATATTATGAATTTTATGACTAAGTTTTACTAAGCTAGCTTAAGCTGTTGTTTTGTGGAATATCCATATCCATACTAATTTTATAAATGGGAAAGTTTGTGTCTATTTGTTTGTCCGTCTTTCACGGCAAAACGGAGCGACGAATTGACGTGATTTTTTAAGTGGAGATAATTGAAGGGATGGAGAGTGACATAGGCTACATTTTGTCTCTTTCTTACGCGAAACCGGGGTTTAAAGCTAGTATCCCATATACTAAAATGATAGTTTAATTTGCCGATTTACTACCCAAGCTTAGTACAAACACAGATTGAAATGAAATCCGAGACTGTTTTAATCCTGTTCAGAGATATTATAAACAAGAGGTTAGGTATAATATTGGAGAAGGTCCAGTAAAGGGTCGCCTTTTGTGCAACAAACTGTAAAAAGTCTTGGAATAGAGAATCAAATACGTTTGTTAAACACATCATTGGCATTTTAATAAAATTTATACACAATAACAACCTTAAAAACGTAAACAAAAGTCTAACCTTCACCGGGAGGTGTGATGTAGGTTCTACGACAGTTGGCAAGTATTTCCCCATCTTTCACTATGCCAACGCCTAGTTTATTGGCACTGCCTTCAAAACCTATTGCAATCACCATTGGGAAAAGTAAATATTTATTGAAATTTCGTTAAAATTTAATGCAACCGCTCGTGTTTACTATCGAACAGATTGTCATAAACTGTCAGAAGTGACGTTTACTCTAGATCGTGGATTTGTGATAGAAGCGTATTTTAAAATGTCTCAAACAGTTTCAATAATTAACCGAAAGTAAACCGTTATTTGTACTGTAATAACGAATTTACTCGTTATTCGGGCCAATTTTGGTGTTCCGATGCAAAAGCGGAACCTATACACTTTGTAACAAGTAGATCCGAGGAAAACGAAGTTAACGAAGCAAACTTTAAAAGATGAAACGTATTCGTAGACTTATTCGTAGCGTAGATTTGACTTTCCGTAGATTATTCAATTTTCATATCAAAGTACTCTTCTTCCTTCTGATTTAACTCAATACTCATTATTGGCGATTAGCTAACAGGAGTAGGATTAAAAAAAAAAAAGAGTTAATTTGTAGATTCGTTTAATAATTCAGCTTTAAGCATGGCGGATTACACTCTTATTGGCACCAGTTACAAATACTTATAATGATAGTAAATGCCTCCACCCATGGAGCATGCAGCTTCAAGTTACTATATCCTCGTCCTGCCCAATGTGATTTATAATGGACATATTCTATTTTTTGAAAATTATTAATTAAAAAAAAATATCTATATTTTTTAAACCGTGGTACAAAAGGAGAATCTACCCTATTAATTAAAGAATTTGGTTTAAATTTCAATGTCTCCAAGCTGTATATGGTGGGCAGGACGAGGATAGATGTTCAACCAAATTATGACACTATAAAAAGGCGGCAAATTTAAAACGTGTAGGGTTAACCGGCCAATTGTCTGCAAATACATGCCTTCCAACCTTGACGTTGGCGTAATCATCGACGGAATCACTTAAAAATTGATTGAAAATGTAGGGGCGAAGGTTTAATTCCCATTGAAAATTTGAATTTCGCGCCTTTTTTTAGTGCCGAGAATTGGGTGACAGTCTATATGTACCCCTTGCACACAACATAAACTTGTTGCTTTATAAAATAGGGTCCATAACGCAGATTTAAACAAAGTCTGTCAAGCCATTTAGGTGACTAAAAAAAAGCGGCAAAGCGTCCCATAAAAAATATTTCGCGCTATTTTATAGTGACAAACATGGTTGACCGACTATAATAGTTTTATATTATATTTTTAAATGTCTAAACTTAACAACAAAATCAAGCTTGCGTAATATTATCATCATTAACTTCATCCACAAAGTCCGCCAACATATCTTCCACAGACACCCCATCATTGGAAACCGCCATTTTAACAGTGACACTGCCTTCTACCTCCCGTTTCTCAGGAGACTTCTCTGGAGACTTGACTCCATTGACTTTAATTTCTTTATCAATATTGATATCTTCTTTATCTAAATCTTCAGGCGTAACTGCAACCTGTCCGCAAGTGATATGAACATCATCTGTCTCATTAGTGTTCGGTAAATTCTCATCTTCTAAATTCTCAAGCACAGCCACAGACTTTCCTGTATTCGGGTAACCGTAGCCAACTTCATTAGATTTACCGGAGAGACTGTCCCCATCAACTGTGTCTATTGGCATTTGTGTTGTCGCTTCATGGATGTTATTAACTTTTTTATAGTCCGTTGTGTCCGGATTGTCTTCGGTGGAGATTTCATGGACATCAGCATGCGTAACGATGGTCTCTTCAGTGGATATTTCATGGACAGCATGTGTTTCTTCGGGGTCCATGGGAACTTCTTCGATGTCTTCTGAGTCGGAGTCGCAGACTTGTATGGAGTGTTCGGAGGAGCTGCTGAGGCTGATTTTATCATCGTCGATTCGGGGCTTCTTGATGGTAGGCTCTTCCAGTTCCGGTGCGTCTATGTCGCAGGATTCTGGTGGTATTCTGTGAATAGAGACAATAACTGTAGTGTTTTTTTTTGTATTTGAAAAACCACCGATGATCTTGATGATACCAATTATTTTCTTGTATACAATAAGGAATACAATTTCATAAATAACTTTTACGCCCACCATTCGATAATTCTCTAGTGTATGTTATCTCCATCCTTATATATAGATCAGAAATGGTCGCAGTGATACATAAGGCGCCCTGAAGCCTTACAAAGCCCCTAACCTAACCTATCTCCATCCTTTGCAGGATTATCATATTACGAGAGAGTTAGTGCTGCCATCTAAGTAAGGAACAAATCAAATTAGAACTGTATCGAGTATAATATGCACATATAAGTCTATATCTATAGATCATTCATTTAACCTGCAGTGCCAATATCAATATAGACATCTTTAGCGTGAAAACAGTTAAGTCACTCACTTGTCAGCTCCCAGCAATGACTCCAGCGCCTCCCGGTTCCTTCTGGACATCCTTCTCTTCTCTTCTACCTCCTTCTGTGCAGTCTGTGTGTCGGCCGCGAAACTGAGCGACGGCGGCGAGCAGTGCAGATGCAGCCTGATGTCTAGGAGGGCTTGGGTGCAGAATTTGGAGATCTGTGGAAATATGCAAAGTTTAGTATCATTTTGACCACAAACTGATGGTCTCGCTGGAAGATCAGCGCTGACTCCTGGGTCAGCATTTATGCTGAGGCGGGACCATTTCGTGGTTATCCCGAGTTACATTTTTTTAAAATCTCATACCTACTTATTAGAATTTACATAATACTTTTTTTTTAACTAAGTAAAATAGCAGTTTATTTTAAACATAACATAAAAGATTAAACATAACATTAATACTAAAGTTAAATCTAAAAATAAGTAAAAACTACATAACAAACTATACCTATATACATATAAAAATACTTACCTACCTACGTACAGTAATAGCCCAGTTATAAGAAAAATACCCCTTCCAGTAGGTCGGCTTGCGGCATGGACCCCATGACACTGGCGGCGTTACCTCTTTGTATCGCAAGTGATATACGTTGACAGAGGTACGCGCCAGCCCTGGGGTCCCCTGTGGTGTCGACCAGCCGTGCCGACAGTGCCCCCATGAATGATTTCATATCGGCCGACCAGGGACCCAAAGTCTCAACTGCGAGCGCCACAAACTCGTAGTCGTTAAGCAACGACGAGTATTTACGGCGCTTGAGAATTTGGGCCTGGTCAGCCGCAGCTCCGGCCTGAATGCGAGTCCCCTGAATGTGGGACTGAGCAAAAGTGTCTACACACGTTGCGTCCCACACCAGGGTCCTTCCGAGTTTCCACGGCACCAATGTTGCTCCATCGGGCCGCTTGCCGTCGTCCCTTGTCATGCCTACGGGTTCTAACACCGCAGGCACAGAGACGGTGACAAGCGCGCGACGGACCAAATCGTTGATTGTGCCGTGGCGGAACATTCGGCCGGCGCTTCGGGAACATGAGAGGCCGTGTCGGCCCAGCTGGTCCACGTCCTTGCCGCAGATGCAAGTATGCGGAGCACATATTCTGGATCCAAGCCTTAAGCATATTGCTATCCTTAAGGTACTTGGATCCAGAATAGTACCGATCGCTCGCGATGGCAGAGCTTGCAGCCAGTGGCCCGACTCTGGCGCTGAAACAGCCACTATGCGCGCACGTTCGTAATCGTTCGGGCTTTGTTCGATTATTGACGCATGGGCTATTTTAAGACGTGGGGAGTCCCAATCCCGCTGACAATGGCGGGCAACTGGGATGTCCGCACTCGGACACGACTCACACCATGCCTCCCTGGCCTCCTCAGGTTCGCCATCTCATCGTCAAGCATCGTGGAACGGTTTAAGATAATGCCGACGAGAGAAAGCGAACCGTAAGCAGAGGAAAAAAAAGCAGGTAGAGCCACGCTAGTCGATGTGCGAACACCCAGTCCCCCAAATCTTATAGGGAGAACCGCTTGGGCCCATGAACTGTTTTCAAAATGAATGTTCAAAATTTTTGATAAAGTGACCTGAAGGGAGGAGTCAATGGAAGAAAGGATTGATGGGAATTTCCACATTTGACAACTACGGAGTAAATACATAAATTTTGGGGTGAAAAGACAGAAACGGATGATGAAAAGCGCAATGTGGGGATTAATTTTAAAAAGAAGATCAGATGTACAATTGAATAAATTAAGTTTGCAATTGACTACTGGAGTGACCGATTCATCGAAAATTGGGGAGCCTAAAAGGGTGAGGGATGATTTAGAGTGGACAGAAATATTTATAAGTACCGCATTGAATTTTGTTAAAATATCAATTTTTTTTTCGGGTGGAAGGTGATCTGGTATGAAAATCTCACATTTGGTAAAGTTTAATGAAAGGCCGATTTTAGAAAAGTGATTAATGATGTACTGGATATCCTGAAGAACGGTTATAGCATCGCCTCCAAGGGAACCGTCATCTAAATACCAGAGGTTAAATTTTGAATTTAATTTTGTGATGATGGGATGAATGACTAGGCTGAAAATGGCGGGCCCAAGCGGATCTCCTTGCTGACAACCCATGCTCGATGAAATAGTTTTTTCTCCAAAGAATAATTATGTACTTTACTTATATAATTGTGTTTACCATTGAATAAATTATTGAATCTGAATCTTTTGGACGTGGACGATATGGAATATTGACTAAAGTGACGAATTAAGAGTGGCTCACGAAAACAGAATGAGACAAAATTAAGAATAAGACAAAAACGAATGGGACGTTTCGCAACGTTTTACAATGTCTGGCGGTCATCTACTTAAGAATATCTTACGTCATTTAGTCTTTTGTGTATATCCTTTAGTATAAAAGAAATCGCCTAATAAACTGAAGGGAATTTCGCAATTTTAAAGT
Source organism: Leguminivora glycinivorella (assembly GCF_023078275.1). Classification (NCBI taxonomy): domain Eukaryota; kingdom Metazoa; phylum Arthropoda; class Insecta; order Lepidoptera; family Tortricidae; genus Leguminivora; species Leguminivora glycinivorella. Next base: position 21,483,028 of record NC_062982.1, read on the forward strand.
GTTTATTCGAAATCACACTATCACAGAAATTTACGTCGCTATTGTTGCTGTGGATATTTTAGATATCTCATATTTAAATACTAAAAAATGTTAAATGAACTAGCTATTATTTGTAGGGCTTATAAAAATGTACTTAAATAAATTAGAAGAAAATTAAAAGGCGGGAACAGTAACCCACGAAGTGTCAATGGTAAAATTAAAAAAAAAGTTATGTTGGCAGCAGTGTATTCAAAGCCGGTCGCACAAGTTTGTCACTAGAAAAGGGCGCGAAGTTTTAAATTTCTATGGGCCCATAAACATTCGCGCCTCCATTTAAAAAAAATGCCGTTTTATTCTAGTGACGGAAATGGCTCGACAGACTTTATTACAGCTAGTAACATATTTTATGTAAAGCTGTGTTTACACGTCACATATTGTTGACGACTATTTAATGTGATGTTGTGTTGAATGTAGGGTAATGCTTCTATGTTCATATAAGCACAAGTTTTCTTTATTTACAACTGAAAAATGAATGATTGAAAGATGGTCCATTGCTTACCTCTCTACACTGGCTATTGACGGCAGCGCTATACAGTTGAAGGCAGTACTGTGTGGGAGGGGGCACCCCTGGCGGGGCGCTCCTTCTAGAAGCTTCTAGAGCGCGGAGCAGCGCCAGGCCGCGGGCACTGCTGTAGTCAGCTAGGTGGAAACATTCGCGAACTAGCAGCTCGTGGAAGACCTACAATAGTCAAATAAGTATATTATAAAATTTGCTAATATATTCGGATTTCATAGACTATAATCAGCACGCTTCGTGTCCTAAACACGGTCGACTGAAGTTTCCTGTTATAACACGATTGTATAAAAGAAATATTATTGGACATTCTTACAAAGTCCCGCGGTAAGTTCATGAAAGCTAACACAGCTAATTATAAGATTGTAGTTTTACGTCACTTTTCACAGCTTTTAAATGATTTGGAAGGTGATTATAATATTTTTCCCCTCACTAGCTCGGAAACACCTGTTTTGTCCTTTAATACCAGCGGGTAAAAACGCATTTTATCCACTAGTGGGTAAAGTAATTTGACCTTGAATAAAGTCAAATTAACTGCTTTAAAATTGATAAAAAGTAGGTAAATCTAGTAATAGAGATGATTTACCACCGGTGGAACTACTGGAAGCAGCGATAAACGCATTTGCTATAGTGAGGGGAAAAGTTTTGTGTTACACTCGGGTGCAATAGTTATTTGTTATACAAGGGGGCAAAGTTGTATTTTAACGCCGAGTGTGGAATTGAAAAACGAGCAAGTGAAAGGATTCTATAGTTGAACCACGAGCGAAGCGAGTGGTTCGAGAATAGAATCCTTAACTTGCGAGTTTTTTAACACACGAGAAGTAAAATACATTTGCACCCGAGTGTAACACAAAACTTTTCCCCTCACTATATAGCGAGGAAACTACAACGCAAAAAATGCGTTTATCACTGCTTCCAGTAGTTCCACAGGTGGTAAATCATCTTTATTACTAGATTCACCTACTTTTATCAATTTTAAACCAGTTAATTTGACTTTATTCAAGGTCAAATTACTTTACCCACTAGTGGATAAAATGCGTTTTTACCCGCTGGTATTAAAGGACAAAACACGTGTTTCCGAGCTAGTGAGGGGAAAATGTATTTTACTTCTCGTGTGTTAAAAAACTCGCAAGTTCAGGATTTTATTCTCGAACCACTCGCTTCGCTCGTGGTTCAACTATAGAGTCCTTTCACTTGCTCGTTTTTCAATTCCACACTCTGCGTTAAAATACAACTTTGCCCCCTTGTATAACAAATAACTATTACTGCCGCATAATAGGGGCTCTTGCGGTATAGGTATTTCTAATGTCGGCACAGGTAACACAAGTTTGTATTTTAGTCTCCGATTCTGTATCTCTTTGAACAAATGTTTGTTTTTTCTTATATATGTGCATAACTCTAAAATGTAGAGACATGGAAGTGTGAGCTCGTATGCCGTGTTTAATAAAATAAGGTCTGCAGCTATCTAAATTTTGAATTCCGACTAGCACGTGAACACAACTTTTCTGCATAATAAATAAGTCATGCGCATCTGTACTGTTTCCCCACGTTATAATGCCATATCGAAGCCATGAGTTAGCGAAAGCACAGTAGGCGGTTAGTGCTGTATCGAAAATAAATGAATTGAATTAAAAGCTTGTGTTGTCGATACTCAAACATATAATATACACAAAATATGACTAAGGAACAAAAGATATCTGTGCTCCTCACACACAGACCAACCCCTATAGACATCCATTACAAGACGACTCGCGGTCACCAGCCTTACTTGTATTTGCCATGATATAAGCGCGGGCGCTCGCCGTGCCCGATCAGTAACGACCAAGTAACCGACCCGAAAGCAGCTCGTATTTTTCGCAATAAAAAAATTGAAAAAGGGTATTTTGATGCCTTAACGATGTTCACCTGTAGTGTGGAAAGGTAACAAGAAGTTCAAATTTAAAAACGGACGGTATTACATTCCACAAATAAGTCATATTTATAATTTATTCAGAGCCGGCATAGGTCAACTTACACTGGCCGCTTACGCGTCAGTAGAGGGACAGTCATACTTCTGTCCCTTTTCATCTGGCGCGACTGCCCGCCGTCCTTGAAACGACCAATCGCAGCGCGCTAAACACATTCCCCCTCCCGCTCCTCGCGCCCCAAGCACTGGTGATTTGTAGCACGCACAAAATTTACAATATTGCCACTCTATAGGAGGTTCTCTGTGTCCTCACCAGGTTTCGACCTGGTATATAATGAACCACTTCACGCACTAGTGCGTAAAAAAAACACCATCTGTACTGAAAATGATTTACCTTATGAGTGGCCGGTTTGAGAAATATTCCACAGACTGTCAGGAACGTTTCCGTACACTCCAACGCTGCTATAACTGTTTCCTCGTTGGACTCCGCACACCTTAAACATATTATTAAGTTAGTTACATATTATATTGAAAATGAAAATGAAAATATTTATTGTAGATAAGTAAGTATAAAACTAAACCTAAGTATTACATTTGTACGGACTACAATCTACGAGTATGTTAATATCTAACTTATCCCAAAGTGAAATGCAACCAATGGTTTCATTGGTCCCCGCACTAGGCAAGCCTGTATCGCGGTGGCCAGTACTATAAGGTGGTACAGATAAAATAGGGTTGGTCGGTTGTTACATTGTTACATTACATTTTAGTCAATAGTCGTTTACTATTGATATATAATGATATATATATATATATTATAATGATATTGTTTTTTATTCTATAACAGAAAGTACCTAGCTCTATTTTTTAACCTACGACGCAAAAACGACGGGATGTTATAGGTTTGACGTGTCTGTCTGTGTGTATGTCTGTCTGTCTGTCTGTCTGTGTGTGTGTTTGTCTGTGGCATCGTAGCTCTCGAACGGATGAACCGATTTTGATTTAGTTTTTATGTCTGAAAGCTGAGTTAGTCGGGAGTGTTCTTAGCCATGTTTCATAAAAAATCGGTCCACAATGTCGCGGTCGGGGGTTTTTTCAAAATTTTAATTTTGTGGTTAGGTTATTTCGTACATATAGCTTTAAGACCGCCAAATGTGAGAAACGATTGTAATTTAAACAGTTACATTACGATAAAAGTGCGGAAAGGTGCAAATTCGAAACGAGTGGCGAATTACCACTTCGCACGCGTAACGTATGACATTTTATAGAAAAAAAAAATGGCTCAAGTTTCGGTATAGGGAAAAATGGGTAAAGTAACAAGTAAATAGCATCATTTGGCAGTATCAATCAAAATGGCCGGTGCTATTTTTTAGGGTTCCGTAGTCAACTAGGAACCCTTATAGTTTCGACATGTCTGTCTGTCCGTCCGTCCGTCCGTCCGCGGATAATATCTGCAGTGAACGTTAGCACTAGAAAGCTGAAATTTGGTACCAATATGTATATCAATCACGCCGACAAAGTGGTAAAATAGAAAGTGAAAAAAAAAAATGTTTCGTTACCCCCCCTCCCCTACATGTAAAGTGTGGACTTATTTTTTTTTTCATTCCAACCCCAACGTGTGATATATTGTTGGATAGGTATTTAAAAATGAATAAGGGTTTACTAAAATCGTTTTTTGATAATATTAATATTTTGGGAAATAATCGCTCCTAAAGGAAAAAAAAAGTGTCCCCCCCCTCTAACTTTTGAACCATATGTTTAAAAAATATGAAAAAAATCACAAAAGTAGAACTTTATAAAGACTTTCTAGGAAAATTGTTTTCAACTTGATAGGTTTAGTAGTTTTTGAGAAAAATACGGAAAACTACGGAACCCTACACTGAGCGTGGCCCGACACGCTCTTGGCCGGTTTTTTTTAAATTAGATTTCGTGCTCGCCTCTTTTAACACATGACGGCAATACCTACTTTTTAAGCCTGCGTCCGTAGCCGAATGCACAAACACTCACGAAACGAAACGCTCATAGATGTCTATCTCTATCGCTCTTGCGTATTGGCGCGATGCGGTCAGACCCCGTAGCCGAATGGCATTTCTACGACGAGAAACGATAAGCCGCGAAAGGTAGTCTGGCTCTGTCGCGCCAATACGCAAGAGCGATAGAGATAGATAGCTACGAAAGAGATATTATCGTGAGCGTTTCGTGAGCGTTTGTACCATTCGGCTACGTATCCATGCTTTAAGTTAACTTACGTGGTAGTATTGTTTGCGCCGGGAGCGTAGTTCGCTATCGAGCTCTGTTGCAACATTACTTGTGCTTGTTTCTTCTTTTGTTTCTTTGACAGGTTTCGTGGCGGATTATTCATCTGTAGAGAAATAGCTTTTATCAATTCTTTATGAAGAATAATTTTAGTTGTTGAATTCATCTCGCTCTAATCTAGAACAGAGCCCTACTGGGGAAGTACCTCCGCCTTACCACCACCAAACCACCACACCAAACCACCACAACCAAACCAAATAGCACACTGAGAGAAATTTGCATTGTGAATTTAACAAGTTCGATTTGTTGCGGTTTATTCGTTTGAATCAGCCAAAAAACGTATGTTTAAAACAATATGTGTCTGGTTGTTTTTATAAAATCGACTTGTTGATTCAAATATATTGCCGATTCAAATGACAAGTAGCTTGTTGTTTGAACCAAAGAGCACGTAGGCGCTATTTTAACCAAAAAACTTGTTGAACGAACATGAAAACTGGTTGTATTTTCTCTCAGTGCACCACACCCAAAGACCACAGCCAAATAGCACTAGACTCTACTCATAGTGTTGTGTTCCTGCAGGTGAGTAAGGCTGCCAGAGCTCAACGAGGGTGCGGAGTGCTTGTGACGGAAGGACTTACGGAACTAATATGTTCCGTCTATTGTCCTTTGAGTCGTCGGCAACACAAACCCTCCTTAGAACTTGTACACTCTATTGCTGTGTACTTAACACAGCAAAAAAGAGTGTACAAGTTACTAATGGGTTGGCAACGCGCACGTGAAACACCTTGAGTTGCAGGCGTCTATAGATGAAGGTGACCGCTTTCCACCAGGCGGACCGTATGCTTGTTTACCACCGACGTATTATAAAAGAATCTCGATAGAGAGAACATACACACATAACTGCTCAAGTTTCGGTGCCAATGTTAGCAATTAAGAGGTTAAAGAAAACAAAATCGTGACATTGCAGTGACAGGTTGCTAGCCCATTGAAACCTGAACAGTTTCATGTGCTCTGCCTACCCCTCTTGAGAATACAGGCGTGAGATTACCCATGTATGTGTAACTCACTGTTATATTCTTTGTGACACTAGTTCATCATGCCAAGTGGGTAAGCTGTTGTACGCTGTGTATATACTAAATAGAACTCACCGTCAGCTGCACGGTATGTGTCTGTGGAGTGACGTCACTGGTCATATGTGAGACTAGCTCGTCGTGCCAGCCGCGGGCTCGGACCGGCGCGCGGTGACAGCGTAAGCTGTTCAGCCAAGTGGATAAGCTGTTGTAAGCTGTGTATATACTGCATAGAACTCACCGTCAGCTGCACGGTATGTGTCTGCGGAGTGACGTCACTGGTTATATGTGAGACTAGCTCGTCGTGCCAGCCGCGAGCGCGCACCGGCGCGCGATGACAGCGTAAGCTGTTCAGCCAAGTGGATAGGCTGTTGTAAGCTGTGATCCGGACGCCACTGGAAACAATTTTAACAATAATTTAAGGCACTGGTCTCACCGCGAGCTAGTAAGCTACGCTATGAACAATCGGTAAAAAAAAACGAACAAAAGATAAGCACTCCCGTGCATATAAAAGAGACACAGCGATTTTGATAGCTCACCGCTGGGCGAGTAACCATAAACATCGCCGTGTCTCTTTTATTTACACGGGAGTGATTATCTTTTGTTCGTTTTTATAGCCGATAGCTCATAGTTTACTAGCTCGCTCGCTCGTACGTAAATTTGAACACAAGCAATAGATTATGTAAACATAGGTACAGAGGAGGCAAGGGTAAAAGTTCTAAAGGGCCTTTTATCGTCAATCGTATTTTAGCCAATTTGTGTAGATTGGTTCAATATTATTCATTTATTAAAAGCTACATACCTTGTTTGATCATTTTGATTATCTGAAGTCCATCGCAGCGTCTGCATCACACATTTGAAGACTAGGGGAGAAAATGGGATCAGATTTGATCCCAAACTGTAACAAAATTTAAACACTTACTCGGGATTATTCACAAAAAGTTACCAAACTAATTAGTTAAAAATGTTTTGTCCTTTTCTCCCAAATACGTAAGTCAACATGACAGAAAGAGACAAAACACTTTTAACTAATCAGTTCAGTAATTTATATGAAACAATAAATTTTCTAAAATCAGGCTTCTTTTGTGTATAGTGCTTTTATTAAACATGCATTTTTCAATTACAAAATACATTGATAACTTTTTCAAGTGATTATTAATTATCTCCCAAGGCGTGCATGATAGAGCAAAAATTGTCAATCTTTCATTCACCTTAAAACACCTACCAAAAGAAAAAGCAAGTATTGCTTGTCCACTCATTTACTTCTGGTAACTGTATTAACTATACTTCTCTAATATAGGTACTTAAGATGATACAGGAGGGGTCAATTCTCCATACAAACACTCTCGTCTATTTCCTCCCTGGTTTTTGAAGATAGAGCAATGATTTTTTCAACACAGATTATTATATTTTTATCTGTGTCGGACCGTTTTGATTTTTTTGATATTCTTATTTAAAGACGCTAGATCAAATCAAAAATTTCCAAAAACGCTCTTTGTTTTTGGCGTAAAAAAAAGGTGTGGTGTTCAAAATTGGTAACAATTAGCCAAAAGAACTAAACGGTCCGGCACAGATTATTTCATTGTTATTCAGATTCTGAAATTTCGATACGATTGATTAAGTTTTGAAGGAGGAAACGAGAAAAAGTCGAGAGCAGAAACTCGATTTTAAAGATTTTAAAGATCGCAATATCTTTTAACTGTTCTTAATGGACATTTTTTTTTTCGATAAATCTAGTTAATAACTAGTATATTAAACTAAAATTTTCAAATTTAAAGGGGGGGCTCCTTTCCTTGTTAGCATTTTCGCTCCTGTAGCGTCTCAACAGTTTTTTTTTACATACCAAGCCACGAGAGCGTCCAGCGTTCTCAGCGCGTGCGTTTTAACGGTCGCCACAGACTCAGAGCTGTGCGCCGCGTCCCCGCTGGCCCCTAGCGCTCGGATCACGGCGTCTAATATCATCTGTGGCCGCACCGGCTTACCCACTGGGTATATTTCACTGAAAGAGTAGTCGTTTAATAAACAATAACCAAGAAACACCTTCAAATCAAGAGTGAACAGGCATCTTCTGGGCGAGCTCACTCCATCGTAGGCCACGTCTTTGCCTTTGGCTAATCTATGGCCAAGAGTAAGCCCATTTATAAAATAAATAAATAAAAACCCTAACACGTTATAGGGCCGTAAAATTTGACACTTCAAATGCTCCAAGTAGGTATAGGAAACTAGATAGGGTAAATTGCCATTAACTGACCACATAGTGCTAAAAATGTATTCAATATCTTATACTATTAAACGAGCAATTCTTGTATATTTATTTATTTATTTATTTATTTATCTATTTATTTATTTATACCGACGATCTCGGAAACCGCTCTAACGATTTCGCTGAAATTTGTTATGTGGGGGTTTTAGTGGATGAAAAATCGATCTAACATATCCTTAGGTCCCGGAAAACGCGAATTTTCGAGTTTTCACGCGTTTTTCTTCTTGCGCCATCTCGTGTGGAGTAGTTGTACTGTTGAGACAGAAGTCTTTCGGTCGATGTAAGTATTATTTACTTCAAAGACTAGATGGCGACACAGGTCAAGGCTAACACGAATAGAAAAATATACTGAGCTTTTGTGACGAAACGCGCGCCATCTCGTGTGGAGTAGTTGTGTTGTTAAGACTGAGAGTTCTTTCGATTGATCGATGTAAGTACTATTTATTTTCGAACTAGATGGCGACACAGGTCAAGGATACGAAACAGAACCGAGCGAAGCTCGGTCGCCCAGATATTAGCTATACTATATTAGTAAACAGAAATCATATTAGGATAACGTGGCCAGTTACTGAGATGGAACCGTAATAGAAACTTCATGTAAAAATTAACTAAAAGTAAAGAGATTTTTTTATTATTATTATGAAATGGGCATTGTTATAAAACGAGTGGTAAATATGAAGGTGGATGGATACAACGGTAGTGGAAGGCCTAAGAAAAGATGGATGGAATGTGTGAACAATGATATTAGAGTGAAAGGTAGACGGCTGATAGAGAGGAATGGAGGAAGGTAATCTGCTGCGCCAACTCCAAATAATGGGAAGAGGGCAACGGAATGATGGTGATGATGATGATGATGGGCTCTTTTGGCCACAGACTAGCCAAAGGCAAAGACGTAGCCCAGAAGATGCCTGTTTACCCTTAATTTAAAGGTTGCAGAGGTGGGAAATTACTTTGTTACATATATTATTTGTTTGTTTCAGTAGTCACACAAATGAATGTATTTAAATATTTATTAGAAATATTGTTTATGTTAGAGATGGGCCGAATATGGACTTTGCCGAATACGAATATTCGGCCGAACATTCGGTTCAGCTCTTACCGAATCGAACATTCGGCCTAATATTTGGTTACGACACTTTACGACATATTTTTAAAGCGGATGTTCATTAAAACTATTAAATGATTGATAATGGTTATATATGTTACTATACATTTGATTGCTTTACTATACATTCCTTGAATACGAACATTGAAAAACTTGGCGAATATGCCGAATACCGAATATTTACCGAATATTCGGCCTATCTATAGTTTATTTTCGACTAACACCTAGTGGTAAAGTTATAAAAACGTAGAAACTTACACAAGCATGGCTTGAATGAAGATAAACACATTCCGGAGCCTTGTGCACAGTATCTGTTGCCTGTTCAGTATTCGCTCCTGCCCGGATACTAAAGATAGGTCGCTCAATGTGGACAACAGAATTGAGTCTGATGTTATTTTGTTCTGTAATGACGAAAGTAAATATGAATTATTTAGATTTTCTTCTAAGACATATATAAAGTTAACATATTACTAGTGTTGCTTAAGCAAAAGGACACTTTAACAGGTTGTGTATATGAAGATACAAGCAAATTTGACTTTTTGGCAAACAACTTTTATATGAAACATAGACAAATTATTTGCATTTTACCATTGAAGTTTCATAAACTAAATTAAAAGTTGAAAAGAAAAAATGTATAACACAGACTTATGTAACTCCATATAGACAGCTACAGTCTAAGAAAAAAACGTAGCTCAGAACCATATAGAAAAAGGTACGGTGATCTAGATGGCGTTACGCCTTCGGGAGACGCTCGGCTAGATAGCGCTAATACTAATATTTGATATTAATATTAGCTTTTAATACATATCAAGCTAACAATGTGGGCCAAATTGTCAAACCTGAGGTTTAAAGTTTTAAGCTTGTGTCGAGAGATGGCAGTCTATGCACTGTGATTACATATATTATTTAACTTTGACAGTAACTCTCTATAGTACTTGATCTTCTTTGGGTATAATAAAAGATTTCAGCCATTTTATAGCTTCAAGATCATTTAAAATTTAAAAACAAAGTGATGATTGTTAAAAAAAAACATGAGTTGCTTGAAACCAACTATCTTGTTAAATTGTATCTTGTTATTTAATGCATGTTAATTATAAGATCTAATGTTTTGAAAAGAAGTTGCCCGCCGAGTTTCTTGCCAGTCCCATAGTGGATACCCCCCTCCCAACTGAGGGGGGACTGAAATCTTCTCGAGGCTGAGGCGTAGGGTTAGAGCCGGCGTAGCTTTATTTGACATTCATATGCGCATTGTAATATGCCTACTTGAAAAATAAATATTTCTTTTTCATTTTCATTTTTTCCATTATTTAAATATTTTTTTTATACAACATCGGTGGCAAACTGCCATACGGTTGGCCTGATGGAAAGCGGATATACAACTTTCTAAATGACTTTTAGTTAAAAAGAAAATTAAGTACCTCTTCTTCCCCATTGCTCCTGTAGATGTTAACTGCGTTAGGGAATATCTCGGAGAGGAGAGAGTGCACAGCGTTGCAGAGGGCGCTCATGAGATCCCGCCAGCAAACTTTGGGCGTGGCTGCTTTCTCCTGCCCAGGGCGCACCTGTTAACAATATTGATATTTTTACTTAGGCTACATACAAATTAACCTTATTTTCTAATTAATTTTTACAGTTTAAAATTTAGTTTCTATAAATTTTCTTGTATAACCCTATGCCACTGATGTGTCATGTAACATGTACTTTAATATCAACATTATATGGGTGTAACCCACAGACACCTTGTCTGTGGGACGTCACATCAGCAGCAGAGGGTTAAGTCAATTATATTTCTCAATTTAAAAGGGACTTTCATTTCTATTTCAAACAAGACGATTTCGAGGGACAGATGGATGGATTAATATGGATTAATATCTGAACAAAGTATACAAATAAGGATTCAGTTTGTACCTTTTAAGGTGCAGATACAGAGCACTAAAACTGTGTTTTAAAGTCAAAAGTTTGATTGTATAATTTACTACTAAATGAGTCATTTATGAAACAATATCATGATAAAAATTTAAAATTGGTTAGACAAATTGGGGCCAAGATGGGTTGGAACTGGATTTTCAAGATAAGATGAGATTCTCTTAAACTTCTCTAAGTTTAATAGATGTTTATAAATAAATCTTACTTGCTGCAGCACATGAGCACATTTAGCGGCTTCTATTACAATGTTGCAATTGCTTGAGTCCAAGAAATGGACTATGTATTTTTCTATATTTGCCCGTTGCGAACCGCAGAGCTTTGGGAACCTAAAAATAAAGCACATTACAGTTATAGAATGTTATAGGGTGTATAATGTGGTAATAAGATTAACGTCATTACTGTACCGGTTTATAACGCCTTCTAGTGATCTTAGCCATCGCACGCAGTCGCCTTCTTTGTGTTTTGCTAAATTAGGGAAGAAAGAGGATAAGGCTTCCTTAGCTGCATCTGTATCGTGAGGATCTAAGTCCCGAACTTTGTTTAAAATTTGACCTGTAAAATAAAGTTAATTAATTCTTGTTTATTGACACACACGCCTTTAGATGAAGTTTCCTTAGTCGTCATAGTTGAAACAGTAATACTTACTCATTTCTATTTCGATTAATTATACCTTAAAGTTTGTAATAATTTTCATAAACACAAGGTAAACACATTTTATTTGGCTTATTTTGAGGTTATAATGTGACTTGTCAACCAACTTGACAATTGTTCTACGTATTCAAGCTACATATAAAAACTGTAGTTTTATAAATCTGTGTTGTATAAAAGAAACGTTTTTTGAATTGTCTCAAATAAGATAAAACAGTCTGGCGGGCAAGCATGTCCACGTGATAAAGCCTGTCACGTCAAGCCGTTCTTTTCTCACTACTATGAAATACGACAGAGACGCACAAATGCGATAAAGTATATCACACTAGTGTGCTAAGCCCGCAGATTTATTCGAGCCTCTAATTAAAACGTTGACTTAATTAATTGAATTAATGTGAAAGGAGAGGGGAGAAAGAGCGTTGCGTTGATTGATGCGTTGAAAACGGAAAAAAAACCAAACGTTGCTAAAAATTACAAATACAAACAGTTTAGCGCGTGCTTTGCTTTGTAAAGTGGTTGTTGTTTAATTAATTTTCCTTTTTACTCATTGCCCATTATAATCTTGTGGTTTTCCTCGTCGCGTCCGTACTATAACTAATTGGTGAGAGAGTTTTGTGTTAAACGTGTGTTGTAATTAAGTTTTACCATGGCTACTTTGGACGATAAAATCTTGGGTGAGAAGCTGCACAATTACTGCAGTAGCAGCGAAGATGAAGGTTCCGACGACGAGGACAGCAGGAGCGGTGATGAGGAAGGCAATCCTCCGCCGAAAGCGGAAGCGCCCGAGCCGCCACCCATCAACAGTTGGTCGGGGTCCGCGAGTAACACGGGCCCTAAAGGCGTCCTGGAGGATTGGAGGCGCTTCAAACAGCTAGAAGCTGAGAATCGGAAAGAACTTGAGAAAGAACGCATCGCTTTGGCCAAGAAATTGACATTAACCGTAAAGCCGGAACGCGAAGAGAAACAGGATAAGGAACTCGAAGTTCTCGAGGACGAGTTGAATGAATTATTGGACGAAGATTTTCTGCTAAAGTACCAAAAGCAACGGATGCAAGAACTCATGGCTCAAATGAAGAAAACACCCAAATTTGGTAAGGTCATTACTCTAAAGAGTCAGGATGAATTTCTGAATTCTATTGACAAGGAGGACCCAAAAGTGGCAGTCATCATTCACATCTTCAACAACAGTTCAATTGCTTGCGGGACTATGGATGGGTGTCTTAACATTTTGGCTGCAGATTACCCGGAGATCAAATTCTGTCGCGTTTCTGTGGACATCACAGGCCTGAGTCGCCATTTCCGTATTGATGGTGTCCCTGCTCTGCTGGTGTACAAAGGTGGCCAAATAATTGGTAATTTTGTGCAACTCGTCACAGAGTTGGGTAATGATTTCTTTGCTACCGATGTTGAGCGTTTTCTTATAGAATATGGAATGCTTCCAGAGAAGTAGATTAATTATAAAGTATAGCTTTAATTTGCAGTGTCATGTGTTTTGAGATATCGGAGTGAAACCTCCTTGCTATGTATTTATGAAGATAGAAACTCTTCATTTCACTCCCAGTGGACCAGACGTTAATTTATTCATTTTTTGTCACTTGATGCTTGATATGTGTCAGCCAACTATGCCTTGTGAATTTATAGAGTAATTAATTAGGGACTTCATAGTTTTAGACATGCTATGGATAGTTTGCTAAGGCTGTAACTGTTTTTATGAATTTTTCTCTTTAGATCTGCAATATTTTATTCAATTGGACCCAGTTTCCATATTATGTTATTTTACCTATGAGAATTGCAATATACAAGTATAAACTTTATTCTGAAATGCCAATGAGGTACCTATTTGTGTCAACTATTTAACAATAGTTTGTGGTTGTTCTACTATTAATTATAAACAGTTCAAGCCTGAATTAAATTTTGTACTCTATTTCTATAATAATTAGACTAAGATAGCATTAATGTGACTAACTTATTATGTCGCAAAACATCCATGAGTGTACTTACATTGTATTATGCATTTGTTTACATAATTCTGGCATAGTTTCCTGTTTTATAACCATAATCATGTTCTAGAGGTATTATTAATGGGCTTCAATATAATATTTTTCATGTTTTGTAATGTTGGATACAATTGCATTTATTTTAAGGACAATACAGACATACTGAAACTTTGTAGTTCCAGTTAATCTGTATCTGCCCTTAGGGACCGGCCACATCAGAGCGTCGCGTGTCTCGGGGCGCGCAACGGACGTCCGCGCCACGCCACCTGAGTGTAATTCAAAAAACGTCTCCTCAGTACATTTTGTATAGGAAGGACGTAAGGCGCGCCGAGACACGCGACGCTTAAGTGAGAACGCTGGCTTATATTTCACTTTGGTGCTCTTCCATTCAAGTGCTTTTAAAGCATGTACATCTTTATAAATGTTGTTTAGGAAATAAAATCAGATTTAGGCCCTTGTGTTCATATTGTAATGCAATAAATAAATTTATGCTAATTAAATGTAATTAATGGTAGTTATATTTTTAGATGTAGTATAGTATAAGTAAATACATAGTTAAATAATTAGTTATGTTGTTTTCTTTATAGTTGAAAACCAGCTCAGAGCAGGGGCGGCTCACTCCGCGATTCTATCGCCGCGCTACAAGTACATGTCGATGGCCGCGAGTTCGCGGCCCATTCAGTGGTGACGTCCTTCGCGCGACGCAATAAAATTCAATCATCAATGTCGGTTGCTCGCGTGCGGTCCGTTTGTTAATGTAGGTAAGAAATTAGAATGGCAGCATTTTGTGAACATCAAAGGAGTGAGCCTTCTGTACTTGTTGTTGTTGTATGTCCTAAGGCACCCCATAGGTGCATAGGGCCTCCACAAGATCCTTCCACGCCTTTCTATCTTGAGCCACCGCCTTGGCCTCGTTCCAGCTCAGTCCATATTCCCTCAGCTCGTTCTCAACGCTCCGCCTCCAGGTGTGTACGGGGCGTTTGCGGGCCCTCTTTCCTCCTTGAGGCCGCCACTCAAACGCGATACTGGCGCTGTTGGTAGCTCCTCTTCGAAGGGTATGGCCGATCCATCTCCATTTCCGCTGAGCCACTTCCTGGGCGATCGGAGGTTGTCGGCACATACTCCACAGATTCTCATTCCTTATAGTTTTCGGCCAGAAGATACGGAGGATCGACCGGAGGGACTTATTGACAAACACTTGAAGTTTGTGCGTCAGCCCCTTTGTCACTCTCCATGTCTCACAGCCGAAGAGAAGCACGGTCTTGACAATGGATTCGAAGAGGAGATTTTCACGCGGCGAGTAAGCACGTTTGAATCCCAAACAGGCTTGAGTTGAGCAAATGCAGCTTTTGCCTTCTTAATTCTGCTCTCGACGTCATCGTCTGCACCTCCCTGACACGACAGTGTACTGCCGAGGTACACAAACTTGGAGACTGATTCAAGGCGGTCGTTTTTGAGCAACAAAGGTTCCTTACAAGCTGATTGTACTCGCATATTGACAGTCTTCCGTCGGTTGATTCGCAGGCCCATGGCTTCAGCTTCCTCTTGAAGACTCTCAAGTTTTGCTTTTAGATGGGCTAAAGATGGCGAAATCAGCACGATGTCATCGGCGTAATCAAGATCTTCCAGTACCTTTGTATGCCAGGAAATGCCTCTTGGCGTTTTGACCACTCTTCTCATGACGTCGTCGAGCAGAATTATAAATAGCAGTGGAGACAGGAGGCATCCCTGCTTCACACCGGCACTTATTTGTATAGGCGCTCCCATTTCCTTTTCGTGTATCACCCTACATGTGCTCCCCTCGTACAAGGAGCGGATGATGCGGATGACACACTCGGGTATGCCCCTGCGACGAAGGCTGGACCACAGCGCGCTCCACTTCACGGTATCGAAGGCTTTTTCAAAGTCCACAAAGGCGAGGAACAACTCCGACTGCCATTCGACACTCTGTTCGATCAGGATGCGTAGGGTATTGGTGTGGTCTGTGCAGGAGCGACCAGGGCGAAAACCTGCTTGCTCGTCCCTCAGCGTCTCTGCCACTCTTGGAGCAATGCGATTGAGCAGTATCTTTGCTAAAACTTTTGCGGCTGTGGGCAGGAGTGTTATGCCGCGCCAGTTGTCGCATTGCGATAGATCACCCTTCTTTGGGACTTTCACCAAGAGTCCCTGCTTCCACTCATCGGGTACTCGTCCAGCTTCCCAGATACGGGTCAGTAGAGGATACAGTAGAGTTGCAGATGTCCCAGGATCGACCTTCAACATGTCCACGTGGATGCTATCAATGCCCGGCGCTCTCCCCGGTTTCAGGGACTTCACCGCCACCAAAACTTCTGCAAAGGACGGTGGAGCCGTTGGCACACCCAGTAGCTCGTCTGGGAGATCATTACTGGTATGCTGGGTGTCAGGGGATTGGGCTTGCTCCAGCAGGCTCGAGAAGTGTTCGGTCCACCTTTGCAGCTGCTCGCTTGAGGTGCACAGGAGACTGCCGTCTTTACCTTTCAGCGGTTTCTTTGCTGTACGTGCCCGACGGCCGCTGAGGCGGCGCGTTACGTCGTACAGCTCGCGCATGTCGCTGCGGCGTGCGGCGGTATTTGCGCGCTCCGCCAGCTCGTCTGCGGCTCGGCGGCGGTCTCTGCGCGCGAATTTCCTGATCCTCGAACGGAGGGCGCTGTACCGTTCTCGGAGACTGGACGTTTCTGGCTCTGTAGAAGATTGCAGCAGGAGATTAATTTGGTGCCTATCTTCTATAAGCTGCCATAGATCTGCTGACATCCAGCTCTCCCTGATCGGCTTCGTGTACCCAAGCACCTCTTCACCGGCTCTCGTATAGGCGGTGCGGATGCGGCTCCAAGTTTCGTCCAACTGCTCATCTTCAAGTTCCTCTAGAAGTTCGTACTGATTCCTGAGACATAGGCGAAATTTCTCCCGCGATTCAGGGTTCCGGAGTTTGCGTACATCGAAACTTCTAGACATCTTCTCGGACTTGCGGCGGGGGACCGCCAATTTTAGCCGCACTTCAGCAACAACAAGATGGTGATCGCTGTCCACATCGGCTCCTCGCCGGTTCCGCACGTCCAGTAATGAGGACCTCCAGGTACGGCTGATCGCAACATGGTCAATTTGGTTACGCGTTACACCGTCGGGGGAATTCCAAGTAGTCTTATGGCACTCCTTGTGTTTAAATAGTGTACCACCCACTACGAGGCTTCTAGCGGAACACAACTCGCCGAAAAGTTCTCCGTTCTCGTTCATGTTTCCGGTGGCTCCATGTATACCCATGTACTTGTACTATTATATATTCTGTGCTCAAGAGTTCAGATTTAGGGCCCCCACAGACGGGAGACAAAACTGTTTTGTCTCCGTCGCTCGGTCTATGGGCTAGTATGAAGGTGCGCACACGAGGCGACGCAACTTTTCATACAAATACGACGGAGACAAAACAGTTTTGTCTCCCGTCTGTGGAGGCCCTTATGTTCATAGCACAGAATATATAATAGTACAAGTAGTGCTCATAGGAAAACAGATAAGAATGAAAATGCGAGTAATATTTTGCAAATTTATTAAAGAGATTTTTCAAAACATCTTACAGATCTTAAATTATGTTTGTTCTTACACTTACAAATATATCGATCTTCATATAGCAGAATACTTTTAAAACTATAAAGTTGTACAATATATAGTTGAATGACGAAAATGTAGCTTTTCAGAATTACGCGTTTGCCGTTATCAGTCTGATACAATCTGATTATAATCTCTTAAATATTTAATCTTCAACAAATGTTACATCATCGAGAATTAATTACATCAAACAGATTCTTGTTAACTTTTACAATATAGTTTTACAGCCGGGTTCAAATACATGTACACACTTACTTGAACATAAATATCTGAACAGAATTTAAATATTACGGACATCAATTTAGAACTCACTGTATGAAATTTGGTATTGATGTAGGGGAAGATGAAACCTACATTAATTATCATATTTTAATTGAAATAAAGATATCATCCGGCATCAAATGACGTTTAGGCATATTATGTCATACATCTAACTAAGGGACCATCCACACTCAAGAGACGCATGTCCGTCGACGCGGAACGGACGTCAGCGCCACGCCGCCCGAATGTAATTAAAAAAACGTCTCCTCAGTACATTTTGCATAGGAAGGACGCGCAAGGGACGTCGCTTGGCGCGCCCCAGGCCCCCGGCGTCCTGTTATGTCCTTCCTATACAAAATGTACAGAGGAGACGTTTTTTAAATTACATTCAGGCGGCGTAGCGCTGACGTCCGTTCCGCGTCGGCGGATATGCGTCTCTTGAGTGTGGACTAGGGTGGAGCGAAAAAACACTTTTCTGGAATTAGCAAACCTAATAGTTATCAATCAATGCCCCTTAGTCTATGAAGCCTTTGTGCAAATTTTCAGCTTTTTAAATCAACATCTTCTGCCTCCGCACTAGGTTTGAAATTTTGAAAATCTCATACAAACCTAAAAATTCAACTTTTAGATAAAAAATGTTTTTCGGCAGTATTATGTTCAGTATACATTATTGATACATATTATTACAAGAAACTACCAAAAATTGCGAAAATAGCGTTAAAAATCGCCAATTTTCAGTATTTTAGCGGCTATTTTGGCGAATGTACTGAAACTAGACAAACTTTGGCGATTCATGACGCTATTTTCGCAACTTTTTGTAGTTTCTCATAATGATATGTATCAATAACATATACTAAACATAATACTGTCGAAAATTTTTTTTTATCTGAAAGTTGAATTTTTAGGTTTGTATGAGATTTTCAAAATTTCAGCCCTAATGCGGAGGCAGAAGATGTTGATTTAAAAAGCTGAAAATTTGCACAAAGGCTTCATAGACTAAGGGGCAGTGATTGATAACTATTAGGTTTGCTAATTCCAGAAAAGTGTTTTTTCGCTCCACCCTAGTGTGGACGGTCCCTAATGTAGGAATTATCGAAACTATAATTGATTTCGCAAGATGAGCCTTCATTTTAATGTCTTGAAATTCCAAATACTTTACTAGCGGCTCCGCCGCTTGTACATTCGACAACCAAGCAATCTAAACGTTTGAATACATCGTCTTAAGTAGTTATTCTAGCAGCTAGCACAACTCCACTACTTCATCGCTGGTCTCAACGCGCCTGCGTTTAGGTGGCTTAACCGTCGGTTCCCCATCATCATCCTCCTCTATAATCTCCATATCGCTATCACTGTCGTCTTTTCTAGAAGTAGACGGGCCAGGTTTAGGTTCAGACCCGTTTGAACCGTTAGCTTTCTCTTTGACTTCTTCTTTAGGGGCGGGCATAGGTTCGTCAGCTTCAGTGACAACGCGCCAAGCTTTTTCTTCGTCTTCCTGCTGTAATCTGACTCTCACTTCGTAATTTTGAAGGAAATCGTCTACTAGTAGAGCGCAGCCGTTGGTCAGGCCGATTTCTTCGAGAGTTTTGTCGTTGTTATGATCAGTTTCTCCGGGTTCTGAGGAGAGGACGACTAAGCCTTTGCCCTCGACGGTGGCGTCAGGTGCTTGCATGTTGAGTCCCTCCTTGAAGGCGGTGTTGAGTTCCTTGAGAGTGAGCTGCTTCAGGTTGCAGGCGAGGGCTACCTCGGGTTTGGGCGCGCACACGTAGCATTTTGGGTTGGGAGGGGTGAGGGCTGAAACAAATAATGGTAATGTAAATAATGTTTCTTAGAAAAAATAAATACACATGTGTGGAAAAGAGTAGAACTGAAATTTATGCAATTTTATGTACTCTGTCTACCCCTTTTGGGAATACAGGCGTAAGTTTATGTATGTATGTGGGTATTCAGTTTCGCTTTATTAATTTCGATTGGCACAAAATCAGTAAGGTACAGGTGATTGTAACTAATCGAAATAGTATTTCATGTTACAATGATTCGTTTGTGAGCTTTTATTGTTTCTTTTTTTTTTTTTTTCAATTTATTTTGGACAACAAACAGTAACACACAAGGCTCTAATAGAGAATTACAGTGTTAACAATAGTAAGGTGTGAGACCAACAACATTGTCCACCGATTACTAGATTTAACTTAAATCTAAAGTATACAGCGCAAGGTAACAATGATATTGAATTAAAGGTACTTAACAATGGAAATAGTACAAAGGTTTGTGAATACAGTAACGCACTAACACAATTTTATTAACAAATATAGGTACGTAACACGTAAAAGGTAGATAAGAAATTACAAAACAAACGACTGCATTATCAACAATTTTGAGGACAAGTAAGAATGGTAGTAAGTACATAATAGTATGGTCTATTGGAGTGACTTTCAATTTTGTTTATTATTGAGTAATTTAATTAAGTTGTTTTTATATACATTGTCTGACATCATGAAAATGTCAATTTCATTGAAATGTAAGTTATATGATTTGACCATCCTGTAAAGGGGATCACGCTCCCCGGCGCGGGTTCGACAGCGCGCATCTGCGAACAGTTGGTGCATGCGAGCAGCGCGCTGTCGTGCCCGCGTCGGCACGCGGTAGCTGAGAGCCCCACTCAGGCTGGGACAGTCGAATTTTAACCCATGTTTCTCTTTTTTTGCCTATAAACCTACGTAACAAAATAAAATTGTGCATAACACAAAATTATCGGTACCATGCAATAGTTATAACACCAATTAAATGTTTTCTATCCCACATAACGAGCACATAACACATAACACACTACACACACAATTTTGATCGTCTGTGTAATTTACGTCTAGGTAATAAGGACCAGATCTTGGCCTGTTACCGCCGTGGAGGTACAAATTACTCATCATGGTAGATTAACCATGACTAATTAATCCAATTATGTTACCGCTACTTGCAATTGCAAGGGCAACGATCGCGATGTACCATTTAGAGGGGGCTACGGTAAAATGTTGCAGTTGTAGGTATATTGAATTATTACAATTATATAATAATACATACAATCACGCCTGTATTCCATAAAGGGGTAGGCAGAGCACATGAACGACTAAAGTTTCAGTGCCACTCTTGGCAAAAAGGGGTTGATAGAAATCGAAATTGTGCCATTGCAGTTACAGGTTGCCAGCCTCTCGCCTACGCCCCATATCCCACAGTCGACTTCTACGACACCCACGGGAAGAGAGGGGGTGGTGAAATTCTTAACCCGTCACCACACGGCTTATTACAATTTATAAGAGTAAAAACTTTATAGGTACATATCGTCACTACTATGAAAAAATCTCGTATCTCACGCTGGTCTTCAATCCTCAAAGTTAAAACGCAGTAAGTCTATATGCATTCCATACACACTTACTACAATTTTCTTTTCATTGACAGACGAAGATACAAGTTTTTTTAAAAGTAGTGACGATATATGTATAATAATTGCAAATCTACAGGATGTCCTTTTTATAATTATAAGCCACCGAGTGAAACGCAAATTTGGTCACCACATCAACACGTGGAGAATACTTGATTAAACATTTATAATTCTACATTATGGAGTTTTCTACATCATCATTTAAAATGACAATTCTACCTTAGAACATAAGGTAAAAATTTGTATGAAACAACTTGTGTACTCCTGTGGATAAAATGCTACTGAGCACTGTGGTGAAGTTTTTTGCGCCTTAGAGGTAAATAATTATAGGTCTGTATGATTTATTCATGATTCAGGCGTCTTATTATTTATTAGATCTTTCTTGTGGTTATACGGTTATACTACAGTAAAGGTATTAGCCATAGATGACTACAAAGTGCCGAAAATATCTATCCTTAACCTTAGCGTATAAGCAATAAAGTTGTGTAAACATATTTTTGGCACTTTCGTTTGAATCTGTAGCACATGGTAAACAACTATAATTTATTGATTACTGTTTTTTTGGAGGCACGTCTAGAGCTCGGCTGTTTTCTGTAATATATTTTTAGAGCTCGTAAAACTTGCGCTATTTTGGTATAGCTTGTTTTTAACCCCTGACGCAAAAACAATGGGGTGTTATAATTTCAACGTGTCTGTCTGTCTGTGTGTGTGTCTGTCTGTGGCATCGTAGCTCCCGAACGGATGAACCGATTTAGATTTTTTTTTTGTCTGAAAGCTGTGTTAGTCGGGAGTGTTCTTAGCCATGTTTAATGAAAATCGGTCTACTATGTCGTGGTCGGGGATTTTTTCAAAATTTTAATTTTGTGGTTAGGTTATTATTTATGCTATGTGGGGGAACAAAAACTGAGATTTCTTTATGGTAAATTATTACTGAAGACGTCACGTAAGTATGTTGAATGTTTATGAAATGGATGATAATGATTTTAATGGAGACGAATAAAAATATTTAATAGGCCATTCCATAAATATCTAGATAGATACAACAATCTCCTTTGTTTATTATTATAACATTTATTACTATTGAGCTGAGACGAGAGTTTCCCCGCAAACTGTGACACATACATAAACTTAAGTAGGCAAAGCACAAAAAAAATTCTCAAGTTGCACTCTTAGCAATCATATCGACAGGTTTCTAGCCTAATGTACCCCCTGAATTTACCACCACGATTGTCTTCTATGACACCTATGGGGGAAAGGGGGTGGTAACTGGTGGCGAAATTCTTAGATCGTCATAACACGGGGGACCAAGAAGTCAATGTGGTACAGTACTGTTACAGTACAGTATGGCCACGCCCGCTCCTCACTGAAAGTGCCAGTTACCTCACAGTTACCGTCTGTTAAAAACGCGCACAATCGACCTGTCATATTTCACTCATACAAGCATAGTACGCGTTCACCTACACGAGCTTAGACTGTGTGCTAGGAACGCGCCTCTTTCATATATTAGATAGCCAGAGTCCGAGGTGTGGTACTGTAACAATAAATACAGTAGTACCACAGATAGTACTGTGGCACCGGTCCCACCGCGAGCTAGTAAGCTATGGCCTATCGGCTATAAAAGAGCATTTCTTTTTTTTTTGCCAATAATTTTTTTATTATTGTTTTAGGGAATTTTAGGTCAATTGTACTCAGAATCACGAGTACTTTCAATCTCACTGGGAGACAAAAAGTGTCCCAGAATTTCCATACATTTTTTTTACTTTCCTCTTTTGTTACCCCATACAACATGTACGGAAAATGGTAACAAAATAAGAAAAAATCGTATGGGACAATTTTTTTAACTACTAGGATTGAAAAGGCTAGTAATTCTGAGTAGAAATAGCATATTTTTTTTCAAAAATATCACACTTCATAAAAGTGGCAAAAAAAAGAAATGCTCAAAAACGAACAAAAGATAAACACTCCCGTGCAAATAAAAGAGACACGGCGATATTGATAGCTCACCGCCGGGCGAGTAACTATAAACATCGAAGTGTCTTTTTTATTTACACAGGGGAGCATATCTTTTGTTCGTTTTTATAGACGGTAGCTCATAGCTTACTAGCTCGCGGTGGGACCAGTGCCTACAGGTTGGAATAACTTACTCTTCTCAGGCACGAAGAGTTGTCCGCGATGGTTGACCTTGGGCCGCAGGTACACGCTGGAGCAGGTGCTGACGTCGCCGGCGAGTATAGCCTGCGCGCGCAGCACGGCCAGCCCGGCCACGATGGCGTTGGCCGTGGCTATGGCTGGGATTATGTTGCCGGCCATCGCTGGAACAATCAATGAAAATGTTATTTAGGTCGAAGACAAAATGGATGACAGATTTGGTAGCAGGATTTTTTTTTTGGTCTCATATAATGTATTTTTTTTTTCAAATGTATAAATGCCATTTTTTATCAATTTCAAATGGAGGGAAAGGTCTTTTAAGATCGTTTTCGCGTAGCGTACCGTGGGATCAGGCAGGCAATTATGGTCGCGCGATAAATGATAAAACATCTGGCCGTCCTTATCGCACTTACTAATAGTGCGATAGGGACGGCCTGATATTTTATCGTCTATCGCGCGACCATGCTACCCGTGCCGGTAGCTACACTCACTGACCAGTTAATCCAATTATTAAAATACACCTTGTATATATAAGCATGGCATGCACATGTTACTGTACTTCTTGAGAGTGTACACCGAGTTCATAAATATATGTACATTTTTTCATCTTAACTCTATGCAAGGTGAAAAAATTTATAATATCTATAAACCCGACTGTACAGTCAACCAATTGGAACCCTAGGCCACTTTAAAAAAACTATGTCATAGTGACGTTATAAATCAAATTGTAAGAAATCTCTTACTGCTTGTCATTTTGACATGGTTGTAGAGTGGGCTAGGGTTCAAATTGGTTGACTGTACAGGACGACGTAAGCTTATAGATAGATAGAATACTCTTTATTGGCAAACCACTCTATTGGCAAAAGATACCGAAAAAAAGATAGAGTGGAGACAAAACAAATGATTATAAATAGAGGCAAACAAGCGGTCTTATTTTATGACCTGTTAAAAATTTTCCGTCTATATTTCTTTCTACGTCTATGGTCGAACGGCGAACACTGGGGTGTGCTCACATTTGATCTCGAACCGGCTCTTGGTGGGTATGTTGAAGATGTGCGCGCGGACGTTGGCGCAGGCCGTGACGAAGTCCATGGCGGCCTTCTCGTCCTTGTCCCACACGAGGTGGTCGCCGGCGGCGCGGGACGCCAAGTCCGCTTGTAAGGCTTTGCAGCTCGATGCGAACACCTGCAAAGAGAAGATTAGGGTTCAGTTTATGCTATCCTGTCCGAAATACTGTTAGTTATTAGCAGAGGGCGGAATTGCTCATGGCAAAAATCAAACGTCAATAGAGTTGGAATGTTAAATTTTATCGACATTTTCAGCTATCGATAAATTCAGTCTCCTTTTACATTTCTGACTTTAACATTAACCTCTTTGATTAGCTATTCGACCATTTGATTTTGACCTCTTTGATTAGATTAAAAGTAAATTGAATGACATTTAATTACCATTTCTGTCACTAGTCCTTTTGAAACTAATTCACGTCTGGAAAAAATGGTTAATCCAAAACGAAAAACAGTCAACAAATGGATAAAAAAGTATCCTTGTCGTACTTACGTCGAAAACAACTCAACAATATACTGATTAAATTTCAGTGTAATCGATAGTCGATAGAATTCAACGTTCCAACTCTATTGAAGTTTGATTTTTGCCATGAGCAATTCCGCCCTCTGGTTATTAGTTAGCTAGCTATAAATCTGGTGGTGGCAGAATAACAGCGTCCGTTGCTGGCAGTCCTTGTGGCCGCTGCGCCTCGAGGCCCTCTGGCACAGACATTAGCTGAGCCACCTACCTTTTCAATTAGTTTGTAAGCATGCCTGTGTACTTTTATAATGTACCTGTTCAAACTTTTGAATAAACGTCTTTATTATTATTATTTATAGTTATACTCCGAAGATAATTAAATATATCGCTGGTGCGAGGAAGCCCTGAAAGACCTGTCCGCACTCGGTGTACCCAACTGGCGTGAAGTGGCGCAGGATAGGGCAGAGTGGCGATCTCTTGTGTCGGAGGCCAAGATCCTTTTTGGGTCGCTGAGCCAGTGAAGTAAGTAATTAAATATATAAATACCAGGGGACACCTTACACCCGTGGTGGGCCAAGTACGGCCCGCGAAAGGATATTAGTTTAAAATCGTTTGTGATTATTGCTAGCACTGAGAAAAAAGTGATTTTTCGGTCTTAATCTGGCCCTTCTCTAAAATACCCTATGGACTTGATGGTTCGAAATAAAGTTATTTATTATTATTATTATTATTTATTATTAAAATTCCTTCAAATTTCGGCCCACAATGAATAACCTAACCACAAAATTAATATTTTGAAAAAACCCCCGACCGCGACATAGTAGACCGATTTTCATGAAACATGGCTTAGAATCCTCCCGATTAACTCGGTTTTCAGACAAAAAAAAACTAAATCTAAATCGGTTCATCCGTTCCGGAGCTACGATGCCACAGATAGACACATACACAGACAAATAGACAGACAGACAGACACACACGTCAAACTTATAACACCCCGTCGTTTTTGTGTCGGGGGTTAAAAATGGGTTAGAAAGAGACAAAAGGTAGACTATGTCACTCTCCATCCCTTCAACTATCTCCATTTAAAAAAACACGCCGATTCGTCGCACCGTTTCGGCGTGAAAGACGGACAAACAAACAGACACACACACTTTCCCATTTATAATATTAATATAAATGTTAGGTTGTTAGGTAGCGAGCTTACCTGTGCACACTCATGCACCGACCAAACACGCTGATCAGGAAGGCCGGAGTGTTGGCTGGGAGGCGCATCCTTGCCGGGCAAGTTGTCCCAGGATAGCGGCACTGGCGGCCTGCAGGAACAAAATGTACACTTGAAACTGTGTTCATCATACTCGCTCGCAAAGCTGCGTTTTCACTTAGTTAACAGTTCTGAGCGAGCATTCGTTGATGAAAACACTTTACTTAGGGATCGCACCCAAACTACGTGACCATTTTTGTGCCGTTTTTTGCTCCCCCCCCCCGCGTGACCAAGCGTAGTATATGCCAAACGAATGCTCGCTCAGAACTGTTCAAAACACTAAGGTCTGCCTAGAGCTTGTCTTCTCCACAGGGTTCCAGCTACCTTTCTTTTGACAACATTTACCTGCGTTTCTTCCATCGATAGTAATTATCTAATATTGTCCCCAAACAGTTTGGAGAATTGTTTTTAACAACCCAGACTCAATGTTCATAATGAAAACTGAAATTAAAACGGAATATTTATATTTCAAGTGGGCATATTACAATGCGCATATGAACGTCAAATAAAACTACGCCGGCTCTAACTAGAGAAGATTTCAATCCCCCCTCAGTTGGAGGGGAATATCCACTATGGGACCGGCAAGAAACTCGGCGGGCCACTTCTTTTCAAAACATTACATCTTATAATTAACATGCATTCAATAAAAAGATACAATTTAACAGGCAAAAGTATTCATCAAAAATATTAACAGACTAGGTACTCTATGGAAATTAATTTAAATAAATTATAATATAGCTTAATACGTCGTTCTTCTTCAGAGAAAACATATCAAATTGTTACAGAGGAAAAAGGTAAGATTAATAACATCATGATGTCATGAAAGTATAAAAGAGCAGTTCCCGGCAACTTTGTACATAGCCATGTCAGCAAATTTTAATTGATCCTATTTTGTTACCAACATTTAGTAATATAAGTCGACTTTAGTAAGATATATACAGGATAATTGTTATAATTAAGAAAATAGGATACTAGAGATCCTTAATCTAAATATATAAAAGAAGAAGCTGACTGACTGACTGACTGACATATCAACGCACAGCCGAAACCGCTGGTCCTAGAGATTTCAAATTTGGCACGTAGGTTCCTTATGTAGTGTAGAGGAGCACTAAGAAAGGATTTTTCAAAATTCACCTCCTAAGGGGGTCAAATGGGGGTTCAAAGTTTGTATGGGGAAACAAGATTAGTTTGACTATTTTATTCGAAACTTCACAGAAAGATTCCTTAAGACATATGACTGAATACGTGTTTCAGGTTTTTTGAAAATTTAACCCCTAAAAGGGTGAAAAGGGGATGATAAAGTCAAAAAATCAATATGGGTATCGTTTTTATGGTTTATCGGGTCGCTGATCACGATAAATACGTTTTTAAAATCTAACGAGGCGGAAGTGAAATATCTTCTCCCCTGTTGTGGTGCAATGGGGTTTAAATATCAAAAATATATATAAAAGATGATATTGACTGACTGACTGACATATCAACGCACAGCCGAAACCGCTGGTCCTAGAGATGTCAAATTTGGCACGTAGGTTCCCTATATAGTGTAGAGGAGCACTAAGAAAGGATTTTTCAAAATTCGCCTCCTAAGGGACTCAAATGGGGGTTCAAAGTTTGTATGGGGAAACAAGATTTGTTTGACTATTTTATACGAAACTTCACAGGAGGATTCCTAAAGACATATGACTAATTATACATGTTTCAGGTTTTTTGAAAATTTGACCCCTAAAGGGGTGCAAAGGGGGTAAAGTCAAAAACACAATATGGGTATCGTTTTTATGGTTTATCGGGTCGCTGATTACGATAAATACAACGATTTTAAAATCTAATGAGGTGGAAAAGAAATTTTCTCCCCTGTTGTAGTGCAATAGGGTTAAAATATCCAAAATAGCCATAAGAGGAGCATTAAGAAAGGATTTTTCAAAGTTCACCTCCTAGCATGATAATTTGACAGGGGCAAGGACAGGGACAGGGACAGGGACAGGGACGGGGACGGGGACGGGGACGGGGACGGGGACGGGGACGGGGACGGGGACGGGGACGGGGATAAATACAACGATTTTAAAATCTAATGAGGTGGAAAAGAAATTTTCTCCCCTGTTGTAGTGCAATAGGGTTAAAATATCCAAAATAGCCATAAGAGGAGCATTAAGAAAGGATTTTTCAAAGTTCACCTCCTAGCATGATAATTTGACAGGGGCAAGGACAGGGACAGGGGACGGGGACAGGGGACGGGGACGGGATAGGGTTAGGGTTAGGGTTAGGGTTAGGGATATGGATAGGGATAGGGATAGGGATAAGGATAGGTATAGATAGGGATAGGGATAGAAATAGGGATAGGAATAGGGGACGGGGACGGGGATAGGGATAGGGATAGGGATAGGGATGGGGATAGGGATAGGGATAGGGATAGGGATAGGGTTAGGGTTAGGGATAGGGATAGGGATAGGGATAGGGATAGGGATAGGGATAGGGATAGGGATAGGGATAGGGATAGGGATAGGGATAGGGATAGGGGACGGGGACGGGGACGGGGACGGGGACGGGGACGGGGACGGGGACGGGGACGGGGACGGGGACGGGGACGGGGACGGGGACAGGAATAGGGATAGGGATAGGTATAGATAGGGATAGAAATAGGGATAGGAATAGGGGACGGGGACGGGGATAGGGATAGGGGAGGGACGGGACGGGGACGAGGACAAGGACAGAGATAGGGACGGGGATAAGAATAGGGATTGGGGTCGGAATAATCGGCCGGCAATCGATACCTAGGCAGTGTAAAATGCAGGTGGCTCAGTGGGAAGGGATTAGTAAGTAGGCATCGGCGAGTATCGTGCATACGTGATAACTATTATATTCAATGTGCTGTAAGAAGATCGTTGTTTGCTTGCCTTTTATATGTTTATGTTTGCAATAAGTATAAGCAAAATGGAAAAAATTGTAAGCGATAATGCAAGGAAGTACTTTTTACCCTACCGACCATAGCGTAGAGATACTGGCTATGTGGGTTGTATGAAGTTTCCCCAGTATAAATATTTATATAGGTAAAATACATACATATTCGTACCTACTACCTACGCTGTGGTCGCTGTGTAACAATTCTACAATCATTGCAAGAATTTCTTTTAAAACAATAGTAATATGTGTAAGGTACAGTCAGCCAAAAAGCAGTGTAATAAGGTTCTTGGCTGACCGTACAGCAAATAGATCAGTTACAATGGCCCCCCAGTCGAGAATTACCCCGCTTTACTTTAATCGAAATAATCGCGGACAGATGTACCTACAAAGAAACCTACGGATCCAAATGAAAACCTTATTTTTTGTAAACGTTTCAATAAGAATACTTTTATTACGCGGGCGAAGCCGCGGGTAAAAGCTAGTGACAAAATAAAACTTACTAAAATCTCAATTCATGAAAAAAATCTTGGTAACAAAATAGGAATAATAAAAAAAACTTTAATTTACATACAATCACGCCTGTATCCCATAAAGGGGTAGGCAGAGCACATGAACTACTCAAGTTTCAGTGCCACTCTTGGCAAAAAGAGGTTGAAAGAAAACTAAAATTGTGACATTGCAGTGACAGGTTGCCAGCCTCTCGCCTACGCCACAATTTTAACCCATATCCCACAGTCGGCTTCTACGACACCCACGGGAAGAAAGGGGGTGGTGAAATTCTAAGCCCGGCACCACACGGGTTTACTTTAATTTGTACAAACTTTTCGAAAACTGCTGAAAATATAAATCTCAATGTCATTAAATATGTACTTTACACAACATAAAATATTTGATGTGCTTTCTTATCTGAACTGTGTCCTCTACACAAAATACAATTATTTTAATTGCTATTCGTTTTTTGTACTTTCTGGTTCGGCCCATGCATGTTTGTCTGTCATACATTTTGTGACCAACCACCAACAAACCAAAGAATAATTATTGACATCATTTACCTGCGTTTCTTCCAAAGGTTCTCCATAGAGAGTAGATATCTGATATTGTCCCCGAACAGCTTTCAGAAGTTTCTCAGGGTCGTAGTTAGTTTCAGCAGCTATAACTCAGGTGCTCTTGCATTCTGTTTTCAACCACTTATGAACCAAAGAATAATTGACATCATTTACCTGCGTTTCTTCCAAAGGTTCTCCATAGACAGTAGATATCATCCCCGAACAGCTTGGAGAAGAGTTTCTCGGGGTCGTAGTTGGTTTCAGCAGCTATAACTCAGGTGCTCTTGCATTCTGTTTTCAACCACTTACGAACCAAAGAATAATTGACATCATTTACCTGCGTTTCTTCCAAAGGTTCTCCATAGACAGTAGATATCATCCCCGAACAGCTTGGAGAAGAGTTTCTCGGGGTCGTAGTTGGTTTCAGCAGCTATAACTCAGGTGCTCTTGCATTCTGTTTTCAACCACTTACGAACCAAAGAATAATTGACATCATTTACCTGCGTTTCTTCCAAAGGTTCTCCATAGACAGTAGATATCATCCCCGAACAGCTTGGAGAAGAGTTTCTCGGGGTCATAGTTGGTTTCAGCAGCTATAACTCAGGTGCTCTTGCATTCTGTTTTCAACCACTTACGAACCAAAGAATAATTGACATCATTTACCTGCGTTTCTTCCAAAGGTTCTCCATAGACAGTAGATATCTAATATCGTCCCCGAACAGCTTGGAGAAGAGTTTCTCGGGGTCGTAGTTGGTCTCCGCGGCCCAGGCTCGTGTGCTCTTTCGTTCCACGTTACCGGTCGCCGTGCCTTCTGATGAGAGGGCTGAGGTGCCTGCATCACCTGAGAAAAGAAAGAGAACATACTTGTTTTTATTGTTTATTTAAAATTTGGTAAACCATGCCACTCTAAGCCCTGAATCGACATGGCGTCAGCCTGTAGAGAAACAGCACAGGGTGTTAGGAATGGGGTGGGAGGAGGTATACCTAAGCCACACCTCGGACACTGGCGATCTAATATATGAAAGAGGCGCGTTCCTAGCACACAGTCTAAGCTCGTGTAGGTGAACACGTACTATGCTTGTATGAGTAAAATATGACAGGTCGACTGTTCGCGTTTTTGACAGGCAGTAACTAACTGTGAGGTAATCGAGAGGGGGGTGGCACTTTCAGCGGGGAGCGGGAGTGGCCATACTGTATGATATTACTCTTTATTATACTGTGCCTAAGCTGCCCAAGGATGGAGTCAATGGAGGAACATGATTCGAGCCCAGGCAGAAGGTAACAGAAATTAATGATTTAAAATTTGAATTAGGCAACAAGGCCCATAACCGAAACCCAGACCAAACTAGGTAGAAGCGATCAGGAGCGCGCGACGTTCTTCAAGATTTTTGCTGTACTACTGTACTAAAAAATCAAACTAGCATATTCTTGAGATTGCACTATGTGGGAGTAGTCTTTTTAGTAAGAGCATTTTCAGAATTTGGGTCCCCCCAATTAGCAAAAGT
The DNA here is from genome assembly GCF_023078275.1 of Leguminivora glycinivorella. Classification (NCBI taxonomy): domain Eukaryota; kingdom Metazoa; phylum Arthropoda; class Insecta; order Lepidoptera; family Tortricidae; genus Leguminivora; species Leguminivora glycinivorella. Next base: position 21,514,443 of record NC_062982.1, read on the forward strand.
TGTGAACAAAAATCAACTCGTCAGTTTTATGACGTCAATTAAGCATAAAATGTATCTAAAAAGCTTAGTTTATGTAATTAACACAAAAACAACATTTTTATTAAAATTTCATGCTAAATTATCGTCACAAAACTGACAGTGAGTTAATTTTTGTTAACAACTTACGCTAATTGGGGGTCCCAAATTTTGAAAATGCCGGTAAACAAGAATGCACATTGTCGACAAGGCAATGACATGGATAGGCACGAAAGTATTGCATGATGTCTTTACAGTTGGTAAAACATACCTGCAGCTTCAGGATCTGCTGTATCAGGACTGACATCCTGATCGGGGTCCTCCTCTCCGAACAGCTGGTTGAACAGATGCTTGGCCCACACGATGCAGTGGATGGGCTCCGAGGGAGTATTGCGGATGGTGCACCCTGGGAAGGTCTTCTGCGGAGCCTTGGGCTGGCACTCGTAGCACTGGGTTAGGCCTTTTTTGATAAGCTCTACCTGAAATAGAAAATTGGAGGGTAAATACCTCAAATTCTTAACTATTTATTACATTAAAGTACTTTTAGCAACCTAAGATAGTTCTACATATTTTTTTTTCCATTCTCTTTCAACACCTTTTTGCCAAGAGTGGTTGCTACTAAACTATTTAAACTAAACTTGAGTAGTTCATGTGATCTGTCTACCCCTTTATGAGACACAGGCATGATTGTATGTATATTTTTTTTACAGTCAAAAGTAACAGATGGACTATGCTTCAACTCATGCGCGGATCCAAGGGGGCGCAGGGGTAGTGGCCATACAAATAGACCCCCCTCTGGGCACAAAGCTGGATCCGCGCTTTGAACTTCAGCACAACTTCCAGAGCCATTCTTAACAATTAAGGGGTTGAAAGAAAACAAAATTGTCGTATTACACTGACTGGTTGCAAGCCCATTTCTCACAAGATAATAGAGAAACCCACATCCCACAGTAGAGTTCTAGGATACCCATCAGAGGAAAGGGGGTGGTAACACATTTGGCCGGTTGTTGCAATCCAGAAATGAATAAGGCATCTCACCTGTCCAGCATATCCAGCTGTCCCCGTCTCCACCAGCGGCACGTTAGCAGCGAGACACATGCGGTTGACATGGTTGCGAGCCACGCGGTTGTCCAGCGCATTCATCACAATGTTGAACTGCTTGAAATAACTGACACCGTAGTCATTGCTGAAATGGAAAATGAAATATTGTACAAAATGGTTGGTAAAGTACCTGTGGATTGTGAACGGAGATGCCAGAAATATTCAGCAGGTATTCAGCCAATCAACTGAATATTCATTTTACTCTAACTGCAGTAGATCTGAGTACAAAATTTTATTAAACACTGTGCTATTTCGGCCAACAGTTTTCATAATATTCTAATATAGAATTTATTTTGTATTATTCTGGGCACCTCTAGTTGAGAACCCTTAAATTAAAGTTATATGTGAACTAAACATTTTAAATGCATTTAATGACCCCCACCTCATTAAATGCATTTAAAATGTTTAGTTCACATATAAATTTAATTTAAGGGTTCTGAACTAGAGGTGGCCAGAATAATACATCATGCATTTTAAAAATGCATCATGAAGTTTAAAAAACAATTTTCAATTAAGGATTATTACACCAAATATTTCTACATAAATACGTAAACGAAGAACTGCCGTTTATTGTTATTAATACGGCATTTTAAGGTTATAATTGTTATGTATACACATTCAAAGCACTAACCTGATGACGCTATCGTGGTGCGCAATGATATTCACATTAGGGTTGAAGCTCAGAGCGCTGTCCTTCGCAACCTGCGCCTTTGATTTGCCAACATGTTCTTTGTGAAACAGAAACTGCCTATTCAAATTGCTTACGTCGATGGTGTCAAGATCGATCTAAAATTACAGAAAATTAGCAATTAATTATGAGATTTACGCGTATAAAAATAAGAGTACGGTTTAAATACATACAATTTCAATGTAAGGAAAGCCGGTCAGCACGAGATTTTTCAAAATCTCACATCCTATACCACCGGCGCCCACAACTAAGATCTTTGAATTTGCGATTTCACCCGTCAGGTTCTCGTCGAAAACGCCCGCCACTCGCGCAACCATTTTACTTATTCTACAATGTACAGTTATATTAAAGTAAAAACAACTATTTTCAGAACACTTGCAGTAAAATCTAACGCGGAATGGCAGTGGCAAATTCGTCGAATGAACTGTCAAAATTGGCGTCATTTCGTTAGGTGTTCGTTCAGAAATTGTAGAAAAAAACGTCGTTATAACGAGTTTAAAAACGTTAATAACGATTGTACATCGTCTATAACGGACAAAAATGTTTTCAAATCGAGTAAAAAAATACGGTGTAATCGATGTCAAAATAAAACATCACATGTCAAGTAAAATAAATAATATGTATTCTCAATAAACAAAAAATCTCAGCTATAAAATGAAACTCAAATCAGTTAATTGTTGATAAAAGTAAGTTTTATTTTGAAGCCGCTCTTATTCCCAAAACCAATGATTTTTACTATATAAGTAGACTAGCGACCCGCCCCGGCTTCGCACGGGTACTATACCTACATGTAAACCTTCCTCTAGAAGCACTCTATCTATTAAAAAAAACCGCATCAAAATCCGTTGCGTAGTTTTAAAGATTTAAGCATACATAGGGACATAGGGACAGAGAAAGCGACTTTGTTTTATACTATGTAGTGATAGTGATAATAAAGGGAATGTATGCAAAGTACCGCCTAACAAGTGGGCTGTGATCCCATTACCACCACTCATACAAATGTCGAGTCTTTGCGGAAAGAGTCCCAGAAAGAAGGGCACAGTACCGGATAGCGACTTTATCTACTCAACTCTTTCTCGGTTTACTCATAGCTGTGAAGCTATGGGTTTGGTGAGTTGCTCACGTATGTATGGTGAACCAGCATTCACTTGATCAAAAGTGCTTTTAAAGCCTAGCGTCCACTAGGCTCGCCGAGTCGAGTCTCGAGGCTGAGTCTATGAGGCTGCGTCTATTAGGGCAGAATCGAGCCGCGTCGAGTCGCATTCAATATGTATGAGGACTCGATTCGACTCGGCTCGATTCGGCCTTAGTGGACGCGAGGCTTAATAAGAGCGACTCCTTATTTAAAACTAGCTTCGCTCGCGTTAGAAAGAGACAAAAAGTAGCCTATATCACTCTTCATCCCTTCAACTATCTCCACTTAAAAAATCACGTCAATTCGTCGCTCCATTTTGCCGTGTATGGATACTTTCACGCGATTAAGTGCCGTTTGTAATTGTATGTATGTATGTGAAACAGAAATGCTCTCAAGTACAAGTGGCGCCACGTGACTTTAGCGCTGAGTGAAATCTGGAGGGGATAGCTACGCATGCGCGTAATCCCCCCCTTTGCCCCCTGTACGTAACGGTCAGCGCTAACGTTACGTGCCGCTATGTGAACCTATGTTTATTTTCAGATACCTCTGATTCCCAACTTTACTTTCATAATTATTGGCACATAAAAAGTATAAAACCCAAACATGGGACCAAAAAAAGGCGGCAAAGACAAGGCCGGTGCGGCGGCGGCGGCCAAGGCAATGATGGCAGGTCCTCCCCCCAAGCCGAAGAAGATTCCACCACCCCCCGCCTGCTTCACGCCCGAGGATATCGCGAAGTATAAGGAATGTTTTAAGACACATGATGAAGATAATACAGAAAAGGTATAATTATTATCGTGGTTTTTTTTGTTTTTCGTTAAATTCGACACGTTGTTAATAGGTTCATTATCATTAGACTTATACAAAAAACTCTTATTGGTTCATTATCAGTATATCACTTTTGGGAGTGTTTTAAATTACGCGAGTTACGAATTTCCTTTTCGCACGGGTATCGTACGACGTTTTTCAGTACAGATTGCACTCCGAAGTTTCGACCTGGCATATAATGAACCACTTTTCGCACTAGTGCGTAAAAAAACGATACAAGTCATCTGCGAAAAGGAAATTCGTTCCTTCCTTTTTTACGCATTTGTATCGTAATGTACTATTTCATCGTTTTCATGCATAATAAATGAATTAATCAGTGTGAGAGACCCTTAAGGATAACATTCAAGTTCGTGTTTCGTGTCAAGTGATTGACGGCACATAGTCCTGCGGCGCTGGCTATATTTTGGGCCCTAAGTTAAAAAAATATTAAAGTCGATTTTGTTTTCGTTTATAAATACATTGATAACATATTGTTAAGGATTGTAGCTTTAAAAATATATTAAAAATAATTTCGCCTGGCAACATTATGCAAAAAAGTAAAAAAAAAATATAACCGTCGATTCACTTCCTTCTTTTCCCATGTCGTCTCGAGGAGCATGTCGCGCTAACCTTTTCGAAATTAAAGTAAAATATAATATACTCGTGAAAAATCGTGTGTGAGTTTGTGGAAGGCTGATCGATTGAAGAAGCACGTCGCCTGTTCCATTTTCGGTGTCTGAGCTGGTTAAGGTAACTCGGATTCAAGGTAAGTCTGGACGAGCCGAGATTCGAGGAGCCTGGCCAGCCACCGCCGACTGCTGCATCGTCGCCTACAGCCGAACAAGGTGAGTGCTTCCCACAATTGACCCAGCCTATCTTAAATTCCCTAATTTCTTGTCGTGTCGTTCGTGTCGTTAAGCTATAAAGTTAATCGAATACAGTCCACATATATAATTTAAAGATATCGAAGTAAAATAATCCCCTACATTTTTTGTTCCCTCGACCGGATAATTGTAAAGTGACCGTGGTTAATTTTCGATTTAAAACCCTTTCATTATTAGTTAAATTGTTCGTTGTGAAATCATAAAAACATCGGAGGGTAAGATTAGAAACACTTGGCTTGGGCGTTTTTCCATTAGTTAAGAAGGTGCGTGTTCATACTGTGCATAGACTAAAATTTGTTTCGAGTTTCGATTTAGTGAATTTCTGAACGCAACCATAACTGTCATCGCTGTTGTGTCAAAGTGAAAAGTAAACATAACCTCAATTGATTCCTTACATAAATTAAATTTATATTAAATAGTTTACTAGAGTAACATGGCAACGGAAAGTTTTGATAAAAACCGTGTAGGGCGGGATTACGCCTTTGTGCGGATGGAGTTTATTCATAGCAGTTGCGACTTAAAAGGTTATTGTTTGAGTGACGTGATCAGGCTGGAAGTGGAATTTCACGCCTTTCAAATTGATTTATTGACGGCGACTGCAGCTGGTGACCGTAAAAGCGAGCTGGAAATATCAGCGCAGTTCGAAAAAATGGTAAAATCTATAAAAATACGTTTATCGGAAACAGGACCCACCGTGTTAAAGACCAATGAAAATACGACTTCAAGTGCTAAATTGCCTAAAATAACTATAGTTCCCTTTGACTCTAAAATTGAAAATTGGGTATCGTTTATTCAGATTTTCGACTCACTAGTTCATAGGAAAAGTATACCTGCAGTTGAAAAGCTTCACTATTTGTTATCAAGTGTGACCGGGTATGCCTTCGATTTGATAAAAAATTACCCATTGTGTGACGAAAATTACATGATCGCGTACAACACACTTAAGGAGCATTTTGATAAAAAAAGAATAATTGCTAGTCTGTTTTATGAAAAAATATTAAACTGTGAGGTGGCAAGATCTAAAAGTCCTTCTGAATTAGTGAGAATTTGTCGAACTTTTAAAGAAAATATTGAAATTTTGTCAAAGTATAAATTACCCGACAGGAATTTTATGCTATTCCATTCATTGTGGTCTAAATTGGACGCTAGCACAAAAGAAGCTTTTGAGCTTCAACTTAATTCAACCACGGAGATTCCTAGTTATGAAGAATTAATGTTGTTTATCGAAAAGCGGAGCCAAGCATTAGAAAACAGTCTCGGTAAGTCGTTAACAGTTAGTAGTAAACCGGTGTCGAACAAGCCCGTGCTTAATAAAGTTAAATCTTCATTTCTTGTTCCACCAGTGAATAATGTGAGTGAATAATGCCTCGCGATCATAGGTTGACCACGCTGATCATAGAGGATTATCATCACCGTTTTATGCACCCTGGATTGCAAACATTGCAAAACTTATTAGCCCAAGAATTCTGGGTTCTATCGGCAAAAAGGGCTATAAACTCTGTTGTTTCATCCTGCATGAAATGTTCTCGGGCTCGTCCTAAAGCGGCATCCGCTCCAATAATGGGAAATTTACCCGCGTTTCGGATTAATCAAATCAAACCATTTTCGTCAGCGGCAGTAGATTACGCAGGTCCTTTTGATACTAGTTTGGCCCGGGGCCGCGGTTTACGCACATTTAAATCATACATTTGCGTTTTCGTATGCACTGCTACCAAGGCAGTACACCTTGAGCTTGCCTCCGAGCTCACGACAGAGGCTTATCTTGCAGCTCTGCGCCGTTTTATTTCCCGCAGGGGCCGGTGTTCCAGGCTGATCTCAGACCAGGGCCGAAACTTTGTCGGCGCATCTAACATGCTTCAAGACTTCATGGCTAAAGCTTCACGTGCCGAACAAATAAAATTTGTTTTCAACCCACCTGGCAGTCCACATTTCTCTGGGTTAGCTGAAGCCAGTGTAAAGTCAGTAAAGACTCACCTCTCTCGAGTAATAGGATCACAACGCCTCACATTCGAAGAGTTTTACACAATATTGACTCAAATCGAGGCAATGTTGAACTCGAGGCCATTGTCGCCCATTAGCTCCGATCCCAACGATCTGTCGGTTTTGACCCCCGGACATTTCCTTACTTTGGAACCGCTCACCATATTACCTGAAAGCAATATGGTTGATGCAAAATTAGGTCCACTTCAGAGATGGAAATTGCTCCAAAAGATCCATCAAGATTTCTGGCGCAAGTGGCACGTCGAATACCTGCACACCTTGCAGCAACGCCACAAGTGGTTCGATGACCAGAAAAACATCATCGTCGGGACGCTCGTGCTCATTGTCAATGAGCAATGTAGCCCCATGAAGTGGAAGATTGGCCGGGTGGTACAACTCCATCCAGGGAGCGATGGGATCTGTCGAGTAGTCACGGTCCGCACAGAATCGGGCGAACTTAAACGCCCAGTAGTTAAACTGTGTCCACTGCCTCTACAAAATTAAATTATCTAATAATTCACTATCGTATCGTATCATTGTAAGCACTAACTTTATCGTAGATTTAGATTAAAATTTCATATTTAAACGTATGTAAACTTAAACTAGGGAATTAACCCAAGCCATATTGTTCCTTTTTTTTCTTATCCTTAGCATACAGTACTTGTGGAAAATACGTTGCATTTTGGCGGGCGGAAAATGTTAAGGATTGTAGCTTTAAAAATATATTAAAAATAATTTCGCCTGGCAACATTATGCAAAAAAGTAAAAAAAAAAATATAACCGTCGATTCACTCCCGTCTCTTTTTTTCCCATGTCGTCTCGAGGAGCATGTCGCGCTAACCTTTTCGAAATTAAAGTAAAATATAATATACTCGTGAAAAATCGTGTGTGAGTTTGTGGAAGGCTGATCGATTGAAGAAGCACGTCGCCTGTTCCATTTTCGGTGTCTGAGCTGGTTAAGGTAACTCGGATTCAAGGTAAGTCTGGACGAGCCGAGATTCGAGGAGCCTGGCCAGCCACCGCCGACTGCTGCATCGTCGCCTACAGCCGAACAAGGTGAGTGCTTCCCACAATTGACCCAGCCTATCTTAAATTCCCTAATTTCTTGTCGTGTCGTTCGTGTCGTTAAGCTATAAAATTAATCGAATACAGTCCACATATATAATTTAAAGATATCGAAGTAAAATAATCCCCTACACATATAAATTTAACATTTCGTTTTGGGTCACATTCCTAGGGTGCTTTTTTAGTAATTTGGTAATTTGTGGTTATAATTTTTAATTTGACCTAATGTGGTAAAAAAAATATTCGAGAGAAAAAATGTAACTGTATTGCATTTAGAATGATATTTTTAGCGTGTATACGTAGTTTGGGTCAATTTACTCGAGTGCTATATGACAATTTGTCATACCTAGCGAAACAGACACAAAAAAATATTCATGTTAAAAAAAATAAGAAACGTCGCATTGCCTCCTTTAAATATATCAATAAACTGAAATTGTGTTTTCCTACTCCAGTGCTTGATAAAATTTGCGATAATTTAGCAAAAATAGGTTTTTACCATTCCAAAAAAATATTAAAGTTACTAGAGTTCTTATCTTATTAGATAAGAACTCTAGTAACTTTAATATTTTTATTTTTAGTAACTTTAATTTAGCAAAAATAGGTTTTTACCATTCCAAAAAAATATTAAAGTTACTAGAGTTCTTATCTTATTAGATAAGAACTCTAGTAACTTTAATATTTTTTTGGAATGGTAAAAACCTATTTTTGCTAAATTATCGCAAATTTTATCAAGCACTGGAGTAGGAAAACACAATTTAATTAAACACAAACACAATTTAAACACAATTTTTTATTGTAATTTAATTAGTTAATAAACTAAAAAGACAAGATAAATAAGATACGTGAATTTGGGTAAGTTTAATAGAATGCTTCGAAAAATAATACGGTATTAATATTTGCGTTCGATCAAGTCAAGCGAGCGCAGTGACGCGGGTAGTGTAGGTATTATGATACCGACCGCGCGGCCGTGGCGCGGCAGCGGGGAAGGGCAATGACCTCTCTCGACATTCGACAACGCGCCGCCGATTATTCATACTTTATTTTGAAGTACATGTGGGGATCGACGTTGGTACGAGATCATATTATATCGTAAAATGGTGAGGAATTTATATGTAGAAAATACAGGATTATAAAGCAAAATACAGGATGTACTTTTTATAACCGGCAATATTTAACGTGGTGAAGTCATATAACTGATACTGAACTGAACTGATATCGAAATACCCGTTCGATCAAAAAAAAAATTTTGAAAATCGGTCTACGATTCTCGGAGATATCGAGTAACATACATACAAAAAAAAAATAAAAAAAAAATAAAAAATTCAGTCGAATTGAGAACCTCCTCCTTTTTTGAAGTCGGTTAAAAAAACACTAAACGCCCAATGGACTTGCCTCGCGAGACGTCACGTAGTGTTTTTAGGGTTCCGTAGTCAACTAGGAACCCTTATAGTTTCGCCATGTCTGTCTGTCCGTCCGTCCGTCCGTCCGTCCGTCCGCGGATAATCTCAGTAACCGTAAGCACTAGAAAGCTGAAATTTGGTACCAATATGTATATCAATCACGCCAACAAAGTGCAAAAATAAAAAATGGAAAAAAATGTTTTGTTAGGGTACCCCCCCCCCTGATATTTTTTTTTCATTCCAACCCCAACGTGTGATATATTGTTGGATAGGTATTTAAAAATGAATAAGGTTTTACTAAGATCGTTTTTTGATAATATTAATATTTTCGGAAATAATCGCTCCTAAAGGAAAAAAAAGTGCGTCCCCCCCCTCTAACTTTTGAACCATATGTTTAAAAAATATGAAAAAAAAATTTTATAAAGACTTTCTAGGAAAATTGTTTTGAACTTGATAGGTTCAGTAGTTTTTGAGAAAAATACGAAAAACTACGGAATCCTACACTGAGCGTGGCCCGACACGCTCTTGGCCGGTTTTTTAGATAAAAATTAAACGAAATCTTTCCTCAAATTACTATTAAGCCAATCTTATCCTATCCTACCTGTCGTTTAAACAAAGATGAAATAAAATAACTTAATTCTTTGCATGTTAATTTGGTTAAATATAACTTATATATTTTCTTTAAGAATATCATATACTTTTAAATGAGCAATTCTTGTATATTCATTTATTTATCAGTTCTATATTCTATTCTATTTTTCTATATAATATAAAGCTGCAACCCGACTGACATTTTTCCAAAAATAGCCAGGAGATTTTGCAGGTGGCAGTATTTGGTGTGGCTGTGGTAGTATAGAGGTTGATCTTGCGACCCCGGAAAAATCCGACCGTCGGTCTACCGGTTCCGGGTAAAAAAATGTTGAACGGTCTGGCCAAACGGCAGGAGATAGCCGGGGGGTGCTCGACCAAAATGTCATATTTTTGACGCCGCCATTTTTTTTTTCAAAATGGCCGACTTTTTTTTGAAGATTTTTCAAGTTTGTCGTAGAGTGCTCAAATTTTTGTTGTAGAATCTCCAAGAGGCCTTGATTGGAATGAAATAAAAGAAATTGAAAAATACTACAAATGTGAGAAAACTGGCCACTTTTGTTTTGTATGGCAACTTTTAAACGGTAAGAGATAGCCGGGGCTGCTCGACCAAATGTCATACAGGGTTTTAAGTAGAAAAAAGTTTCATTAAAAAAATCAATATGGCTGACTTTTTTTTTGAAAAATTTCAAAATGGTCCTAGCGCGCTGAGATTTGTCACACGGGTGGACGGCCACCCGAAGATTAGCTTCGCTGAAATTTGTTATGTAGGGGTTCTCGGGGTTGGAAAATCGATCTAGCGTAGCCTTAGGTCCCGGAAAACGGCGAATTATGGAGTTTTAATGAGTTTTTCTTTCGCGTTAGTAAACGTTAAATATGGTCGTTAATTTCGCCCCGCGCACATCGGCTGCGCTTAGCTCAGTCGTACGAGGTCGGTCTAATGTTCGCAGACAGATTGCAGGTGTCAGGGTTTCGAATCCCGGCCAGAAATTAAGTTTGAATTTTTTGTTTTGTTTTTTTTTTTGTTCTTGTATTTATAAGTTTTTTTTTCTAAAGACGTGATATAATAAAATAGAACCGAGCGAAGCTCGGTCGTCCAGATGTTTTAGAATATTATTTATTGATTGGCTGCAAGAAATGCCTAGGAGTATTGGCCGAACGGTAATTAACAAAAATTACACAGTCAAAAGGTGATGATTACACTGTCATTAACCATTAAAAATTAATGAACGCCAATTGTCATTAAAGTTAATGTATTTCGAAAAATAACAAACAAATTATCATCGTAATTAAAGAAATCGTCACGGTGAGTTCGTGGGTGAGCAGTATCCAAGATAGAGCTGACACTGAGCTGACACTGGCTCGGCTGTACCTAGTAGAACTCAGGTTTGGTACAATATAGAGATTATATAAAGACACGCTGTTTTGGTACGACTCATCATGATAAGCGCTTGGGAAAGTAGTACCTAAGCTTTAGCTCATGCTGAACCCTGAGTCCTGTTAGCGTAGCCAGCGTTTTTGGGTATCTCTTTATGATATCACTGCATGATTTGTTTTGTTGATTTTTACGCTGGGTGACGTTTGCTCTTAACGCGGTTGTACAAAATGGCCGAGGCGATGCCAGTCACGGACGTCTGAAAACTGTCACGACTTCGAAACTAGTCTCCAAAGTACTATATAAAAAGTTTTCACAAAACAACAGTTAAAGCTTTTGAAATGGTTGATACTGTAGGTATCTCGAAAATAATAGATACATCATTTCCTTATTGAGGAATTATACAATGAAATAATAAAATCATCCCCTATCAAAAATAAGCACGCCAGTGTTAAAGCCTGTTAAAGGTATGGCAAAAACCATCGTTTTGAACTATGATTTTAATATATATCCATAATTTTCATATATATCCAATATCACAGCTCTCGTTAAATATTACTTAGATACGAGAGACTAATACGATTGGTCGGCCGAAGGCAAGACAACTCATTGTGATTCGCTGAGACGCTGCTGCAAAAGAATACAAATAGATAAACCTTTTCATTAAACTTAACTATCTTATAATTTAATCTGGGGGCACGGCAGTACCCCCGCCAAGTCGAGCACGAAGCCAACACTGCCGTACCATCCTTTACTGGAACCATTTCGCCGCATTTTCAGGCCCCTATTTGAGAATCTCTGGATAAGACCGGAACGCAGAAATTTTCGTCGTCTAGTAAGCTATAATAACATACTTAAAACTCAAAATTGCAAGTCTGTACGTCGCAACACGGGTGGATAGCCGCCCCAAGATTAGTATACAAAAAGAAAATTTCTAAAAATTCAAAATGGCTGCCTTTGAACGCCAATTGAAATTTGTATGGAGATTTTTTTTAATCGCCATAGCTCCGTAACGGTAGGAAAAAGGTTAAAGTGCTTGAACTAATGTTGTACAGTTATCTTAGGTCCATCGAATGGCATTTACAAAATTTCAAAATGGCCGACTTTAAATTTTTTTTTATCTTCGGTCCGAGCGCGGTAAAATTTGGCACGTGGTAAAAACGGGGGCCAAAAATAGGAATGAGATTTTTTTTTTGGAAAAGTCAAAAACGGCGGCGAGAGGGGACAAAGTCAAATTTCCCAAAATCAAAGTCGGTCATTTTGAAATTGTGTAGTTCAAGCTTTTTTGACCTTTTTCCTACCGTTACGGAGATATGGTTATTAAAAAAATCTTCCATACAAATTTCAATTTGCCCACAAAGGCCGCCATTTGAAATTTTTCAATAATATTCTTTTTGAATACTAATCCGTCGGCCGTCCACTCGTGTGCCAAATCTCAGCGCGCTAGGACCATTTTGAAATTTAAAAAACAGTCGGCCATTTTGAATTTTTTTTAATACAACTTTTTTCTACTCCGAGATCTGTATGACATTTGGTCAAGCACCCCCGGCTATCTCTTACGATTTAAAAGTTGCCATACAAAACAAAAGTAGCCAGTTTTCTCACATTTGTCGCATTTTTCAATTTTTTTTTATTTCATTCTAATCAAGGCTGCTTGGAGATTCTACGACCAAAATTAGATTGCTCTACGACAAACTTGAAAAATCGTCTAAAAAAGACGGTCATTTTGAAAAAAAAAATGGCAGCGTCAAAAACAACCCAGGGTCCTCTATGACATTTGGTCGAACACCCCTTGGCTATTTCCCGCCGTTTGGTCAGGCCGTCCAACATTTTTTTACCTGGAACAGGTAGACCGACGGTCGGATTTTTACAGGGTTGCAGGACAAACCTCTATACGGCCACACCAAACACTGCCACCGGCGGAACCTCCTTCTGGCTGTTTTTTGAAAAATGTCAGTCGTGTTGCAGCTTTATATTACACTAGCTTTTGCACGCGGCGTCGCTCGCGTTAGAAAGAGACAAAAAGTAGCCTATGTCACTCTCCATCCTTTCAACTATCTCCACTTTAAAAAATCACGTCAATTCGTCGCTCCGTTTTTCCGTGAAAGATGGAGAAACAAACAGATATACTTTCGCATTTATAATATTAGTATGGATAGATAAATGTAAGTAAAAAAAATACATACGTATTTTGATTACCATTTTTCTAAGGTAGGGTTAAATTCGAAACCAATTGAGGTAATGTCGAAAATCTGTAAAAAGGATACTAATGCCATATAATGAGAATAATTACAATAATGGCTACCGCAGTCTCACCACCTGTGTTTGCACACACGCGCGCGCACAGAGACACACGCGGCGGGGGACTTTGTTTTATAAGGTGTACAGATATATTATGCCGCCGTGCGCTTCGTGTCCATTATAAATGAAAATTAAGGAAAATATAGGAAATAATATTCAAGTTACAATTTATTGTTTTTGGGTTTTGTATCCATTTGCATCCATAAATATTTCCCGTCATAAAAATTACACCCTGTATTGTGGAACTAAAAACTGAAATCAATAGTTACAATAATATAATCACGGTGTATGAATAGGAGCGCCGGATCGAATTAGGTACTTCAATATCGGGACAAAAGGTTCTGGAGTTTCGAGGATTTCGTAGGGAAATGTAAAATAATAGTGCATTAGGGTAATTCCGAAAGTCGTCTAATTACGAAAGTCACATAAAAATCACCATTATTTCCATCATATCAAGATTCCCTCTTCGGAATTACCAGAGCATTTTTGTCATTCGGAATTACCCTAATGCACCATAATAAAAATTTACGATAGTTTAGCTAGTTTACTTCGTTTATTTTAGATAGTAGACCTTTACGTGTTTTCGACATTTATAATTGGTCTGTTTTCGTTACTAATGTAATAAAGTTCTTAAGGTTACCTACTATGTATAAGTTTTAATTGGGAAGACTTACAAAAAAGTCGGGAGAATCCCGCCAAAGCCCGACCCTCTGGCAATCTTAAATTATGTATGACTGCGCACGAGAAGTAGGTACCTACGCCTCGTGTCACAGCGCGGCGTCGCGCCAGCGGCATGCGCCAACCTGATTGGCTATCGGTTGCGCGCCACACAGCGCAAAAATTTAAAATACTACTCTATTGCGTTGCGTTTTATTCTGCCAAGTATTGAAAACCCATGGATGAAAGTGACCCAAATTAAAAATGATGACTTGATATCATTTTATAATAATATAGACGTCAACTTATTAACATGAAATTTTTTTTCAGGCTTTGACAGGGTTTTTATTAAAAAATTTTTTTTTTTATATATAAGCAACGGATAAAATGTGACACACTTTAAGAAAATATATATATAATAATGTCCTGAATGGTATAAGACTTCACTTACCAACTCTAATATTTTGTTAGGTGTTTTAGGGCCAATATTAGACATTTTTAAAATATCATTAAACCCATGGATGAAAATGACCCAAAATGCATATGTACATCGGCAACCACGTTGTTTTTATATAGATACAAATAATTTCTTCTCGAATATTTCTTTGACTGAACACTGCTTAAAAATAGAAATACCTAAATTTCGAGCTAAGCAGGTACCTAGGACGACCCAAAATATTATTTTTATATTTGATCAATAGTCTAAAAACTATATGCAAAAAAGAAGCAACATGAATATTATCGAAACCTCAAAAGCTATCGCTACCCGACTAACATGTCACAACAAATAACATTAGGACTTGGTAAAGGCTGTCACACACGTGTTTAGTAATTATCTTAATTTTCTTAATGACTCGCTAACCGTAAACATTAAGACGTTTATTTCTTTAGAAATTTTTAGTTTCGCGCCTTTTTTAGTGACAAAATTTGCTGGACCGTATATCAGCTACTTAACAATCGGGTTAATGCACTACTCTATATGCATTCTGTTATGGACTCCGCCACACGCCCAATATGAGCATGCACTCAGACAGGCCTTACTTACACTATGCCCTCTGCATTTTAGAGTTTGACGACGGAGTTCTCCAAAAAAATCCCAACGAGTTCTTATAATATATAAGTACGTGACTCACGAGTTAAACCCTAAATTAAATTAATTTTCTTCGTAACAGATCCCATGTTTCCAAAGTCTAATTAGTGCTGTAAATTACACCATCTAATTCGAAGACTGAACCGACTTGACTAATCAGAACGACTTTACCAAGAAACCAAAATTGTTTGAGATAATAATTTTGTTCCAAACTTCTTAGCTCCTGCATTACATATTCAATTTGTACTCGTGTGCTTTTATATGCGAAAGCAAAGACAAAACTCCGTAAAAGACAAATAAAGTATGAAAGAAAACATAACTCGGAACCATAAAGGAAAAATTATGCTTGTTCAGATGGCGCCAGTGTTATATAACATTCGACACACATAAGTATCAGGTAGGGAAAATAAAGGATAGTTATATCAAATACTTAGTCCAAACCCTGTCGAGGGATGGCAGACAATGCAACTTGACTACAAGTTTTATGTACATAAATAAACTCACGTTTCATTTCAAAAGCTACCGCTGACCGCCTACCGGCTGAGCACATGAAACTGCTCAAGTTTGAGTGCTACTTTTAGCAATTAAAGAGTTGAACGAAACAAAATCGACATAATGCAGTGACAGGTTGCCCACGCCAAAATTGAATATCGTCAATATCCTATCCCACTGCAGTCTTCCACGACATCCAGGGGAGGAAAAGGGGTCTTCTCCTTCTTAAGGTGCCATATCCTAACGGATGTCGGCGATCACCATGCGAAAGTCTTCCCTGTGTTTAGCCACTCTACTCAGAGTGGTAGCGTCTGCAATACCGGTCCAACTCCTTATATTGCCACACCATGATGTTCTTGGTCTTCCTCTACTTCTCTTTCCGTCAATCTTTCCCTCTATAATGTTTTTCAGTAAGGCATATTTGGTGTTTCTGTAGATATGTCCAAAATATGTTGGTTTTCTTCTTTTGACTACGAATACGAAGGAAAAGAGGTGGTTTTGGTGAAATTCTTAACTCGTCACCACAAGGGTAAATAAAAAAATACTTCGGAAGAATCCTCTACATTCATTATCTTTGGTAAAGGATAAGTAATTAACGTGAAGTGATTACTGGGATCTAACCAAAGGCACGTGTGTCTTTATAATTTATGCTTAAGTTCATTAAGAAGTACTTTTACCTACAAGGTTTGGTA
Source organism: Leguminivora glycinivorella (assembly GCF_023078275.1). Classification (NCBI taxonomy): domain Eukaryota; kingdom Metazoa; phylum Arthropoda; class Insecta; order Lepidoptera; family Tortricidae; genus Leguminivora; species Leguminivora glycinivorella. Next base: position 21,530,713 of record NC_062982.1, read on the forward strand.
CGGAGTTTTCAAATAAAAGCTATATTTAGGGTTCAATTTACATTCGAGTTGATTTTGTTTTCAATCCATCAACCGACGTTAATTTTATTTAACAATATAATTATTACGTAAATGAATCGTTTTATTTCTCTTCAACAGATACCACTAAAACTCATCCCTCTAATGTTACGTAAACTGGGATTCAACCCCAAACCCGAAGAAGTGAAAGAGATGTTCCGTCTATTCCTCGAAGACGATCTGGTGGACACCGTGGAACTCCATGAGTGGTACTTCATGATTGAGGCCAAGCTCAAGTGGGGGGATGATATAGAGCTGGTGGTTACTAAAGCTATGCAGACTTTGGGACAGGATGAGACAGAAACAGGTAAGGTAGACTATTCACAGGCACTAGTCCCACTAAAAGCCAGTAAGCGATGAACTATCGGCGATAGAAACTTTGAAATTCATGATTTTCAAAATTCAAATTATCCATGTCGGGATATAAGTAATTTCATTTTGAGAAATAAGTCGACGCGAAATGGCTTCAAGTAAATGTACTCTACAGTATTACGATATTAAAATTGCGGGTCACAATTGGATGAGATTAGCTCAGAACCGGGACAAGTGGCGTACTAGAATAAAGGCCTACGCTCAGCAGTGGGCGATAAAAGGCTGATATGATGATGATGATTCAAAATATTCACTGTTTCACAGGCTTTGTTGACCTCGAGCTTCTCAAAACCGAGCTGTTCACTTGGGGCGAGCCGTTAGTGGAAGAAGAGTTCGTGGACTGGGTCAAACTGGCCATGAAAGACAAAACCTTCGACATGGTGACTGGCCGGTTCAACTATGTCAAGTTTATTGAGAATATGAACGCTAAGGTATGTTTTTAATATGAGTATATTTTATTTGATGGCGATTTTGATCATCATTCCGTTGCCCTCTTCCCATTATTTGAAGTTGGCGCAGTAATCTTCTTCCATTCCTCTCTCATCATCATTCTCCTTGCGTGATCCTGGCATTTACCACGGCTCATGAGACTAGGGTTCGCTTTGACAACTAATCCTAAGATTTGGCGTAGGCGCTAGTTTTACGAAAGCGACTGCCATCTGACCTCCCAACCCGCAGGGTAACTAGGCCTTATTGGTATTATAGTTCGGATTCCTCACGATGTTTTCCTTCACCGAAAAGCGACTGGCAAATATCAAATGACATTTTGCACATGTTCGGAAAAACTCATTGGTACGAGCCGGGGTTCGAATCCGCGACCTCCGGATCGAAAGTCGCACGCTTCTTCCATTCCTCTCTATCAGCCGTTATTTCCATACCTTTCACTTTCATATCATTCTTCACACAGTCTATCCATCTTTTCTTGTCTTCCACTATTCTTGTGTCCGTCCACCTTCATATTTAGCGATGTTTTTCTCACAGCTTGGATTTGATGTCAGATTTGGATTTAAAACTAGAGTCACATCACAAGAAGACAGTGCGGTTGTTAGGTTGTTCCAATTTTAAGCATAACCTAGGAGTAAAAGGTTAGGTGTACGGTAGCAGTGGGCAGGTCTAACCCACGACCATCAGCTTAGCAGGCAGGGTAGTGACCCTGCTGATGGATAGTGATCCACAGAGCCATAGCGGTCGTCATTAACTTGACTAATTTTCAGGACGAGAGAGCGACGAAGGAACCAATAAACTTCTTCAAGTTGGACCAGAAGACGTTGGCAGCCATGGCGATAAAGAAGGCTCAAGAAGAGAAGGAGGAACAGGAAAAGAAGGATGCTGAGAAGAGAGCGAAAGAAGAGGCTAAGAGGCAGAAGATGATAGCAGATGGGTTGATACCACCCGATTAGATTATCCCAATTTTGGTAACTATTAAAGTACATATTTATGTTCTAAATAAAAAAAATCAGAAAAAAAGAAAAACACGTGTATTGAAATAAACAGTGTATTGTATAACTGTGTTTTAAATTTTAAATAATTAATCCATGCTAATATTATAAATGGGAAAGTGTGTATGTCTGTTTGTTTGTCCGCCTTTCACGGTAAAACGGAGCGACGAATTGACGTGATTTTTTAAGTGGAGATAGTTGATGAGATGGAGGCTACTTTTTGTCTATTTCTAAAGCTAGTATCTCGTAAATTATAGTATTTTATGCAACTGGTGGTTAAAAGAGGTCAAAAAATGTGAGTGGCGTGGGTAACAATTTGAGGCGAAGCCGAAAATTGTTAATAAAGACGCCACGAGCATTTTTTGACTCAGTTAAACACCGTTGCATACAATACTTTTTCTACGACCAAGCACTTATTTTGAAAGAAAATTATAAATCAACAAATACCTACTTTCAGTCATCTTAGTTAGTGGACCGCCTACCATTTTGAATATGCAGTTTGAGTGCAAACATGAAAATAAAACTGTCTATGGTATGGTTCTTTGAAGCCTGGCCACTAAGACGAATCGAGCCGAGTTGAATCGAGTTCTCATACATTTGAATGCGATTCGACGCGTCTCCAATGAACGCAGCAGAAAACGAAGGAGTCTCGACTCTGCGAATTGGTTTGTTAAGTTGGTAGCAATGTATTTACTGAACTGTAACAGCTATATCGTGCTACTTCTACTAAATGTTTTCAGGGTATAGACTAGATAGACTTGTCCTGACATCTTTTATGTAGGGTTTTTAAGTTCTATGCACGACCTTGTAACTCACGAATAACAGTACGGGAGTAGAAAAAAATTTTTATACTACTGTTACATCATTTTATTTACTTTAATTAGGCTCTAGAATCGCTGGTTTAAGTATTTCTGGTAATAGTCGCCCACGGTTACGTGTTTATTGTATATCTGTGATTCATCATCATCCTCCTTGCGTTATCCCGGCATTTGCAACGGCTCATGGGAGCCTGGGGTCCGCTTTGACAACTAACCCCAAAATTTGCCGTAGGCACTAGTTTTACGAAATCGACTGCCATCTGACCTTCCAACCCGAAGGGTAACTAGGCCTTATTGGAATTAGTCCGGTTTCCTCACGATGTTTTCCTTCACCGAAAAGCGACTGGCAAACATATCAAATAAATGATATTTCACACATAAGTTTCGAAAAACTCATTGGTACTACGAGCCGGGGTTCGAACCCGCGATCTTCTCTTACTGCTAGGCCACCAGCGCTTGTATATCTGTGTTCAAAATTGAGAAATTATTGTTCTCATCAGGCGGCAGGCTTAATCATCAGTCCCTTGCCCTTATCCCAATTCCCTGCGGTCGGCGCAGCATGTCTTTTTCTTCCATACCTCTCTATCGCACGTCATCTCATCATTCACTTGCATTTGTTTCACATCTCTCATACAGTCCATCCAAATTTCTTCGGCTTTCCTTTCCCGCTTCCTTCTTCCACGGCAGATTTAATACGGGCATAAAATAGTACTAATATTATAATACTTAATAATAATATTTTAAACGGTAAAGTGTGTGTGTCTGTTTGTTTGTCTGTCTTTCACAGCAAAACGGAGCGACTAATCGACGTGATTTTTTAGGTGGAGATAGTTGAAGGTATGGAGAGTGACATAAGCTACTTTTTGTCTCTTTCTAACGCGAGCGTAGCCGCGGGCAAAAGCTAGTAATATAATAAATGGGAAAGTGTGTGTCTGTTAGTTTGTACATTTTTTACGGCAAAACGGAGCTACGAAATGCAGTGATTTTTAAGTAGAGATAGTTGAAGGGACGGAGAGTGACATAGGCTACTTTTTGTCTCTTTCTAATCCCCATTTCCCTGGTGGAAGTTTGTATAGAGCATTCCATAATTTTCGAATTTATCGCGAGCGAAACCGCACAAAAGCTAGTTCTCTATAAATGTTATCGGGGTAAACCGGGGTAACAACAACAAAGCAGCCAATTTATAGGTCCTTTGTTGTAATTTTGATAGTTATAAAATAGAGATACCGCAACTAAATGCGTTATTGTGGAAACGTCGCGGTGCTCTTTGGGGCAGAACATACGGAGCGGTGCTGTTGAAATAATATAACCTAACTTATTTAAAGTCTTCTAGGTCGAGCAAGATTAACAAACATTAACCCCCTTATTCATAAACGTACACTTAAGTTTTCAAGCCGATAAAGTTCGTATGTCCCTTTCTATCACAACAATACGTCGGAAAGGGACAAAAGAACTTTATCGGCTTGATAACTTTAGTGAACGTTTATGAATAAGGGGGTAAGTATTTTACCTTTTTATGGACGTTTCGACCAAGTTTCACTGGCCCTGGTCGCGAAAAACTCCCTCTTCCGCCGACTGCAAATGTGGCTGGGTAGTTGGTTTTCCCTACTAGCACATCTCGGACACTGGCGATCAAATATATTGTTATGAAAGAGGCGCGTTCCTAACACACATTCTAAGCTCGTGTAGGTGAAAGCGTAACATGCTTGTATGAGTGAGATATGACAGGTCGACTGTTCACGTTTTTGACTGTGAGGTAACCGAGAGGGGGTGGGCAACACTTTCAGCGGGGAGCGGGAGTGGCCATACTGTACGATAGTACTCTTTATTATACTGTGCTACTAGTCAGCGAGGAATCAGTATATCCCAAATTAGTAGGCATTTACCCCTTCGGCCGTGTATTTCTAGACTGTGTAAAGCTATCCATTGTTTTCAACCTGCATCGAGTTTCTTACAAAGGATAAAGGCTATTTGATCGCAACTGGTTTCGTATAAAGTATGAAAAAACTTTGATCGCAATTAGTTACGAAGTGGCGATTTCGTACGCGGCCGAGGCGGCTATTTACTATCAATTTAGGTACTTCTTAAAATGTGTGCTGTACTGTACCGCGTATCGCGACGATCCACGCTGTTACCTTCCATGTGTTCTGATTTCCCGCGACCCACTCATAAAAGGCGGTTTAATATCAAATGGATTCATTAAAATTGCTTTTAACTTTATTGTACCCTAAGTGGGACAGCGCTTTTATTTTCATAAATGCAATATCCCGACGATTGTCCGAGTAGTTATTTCGTTTATTGATGTTTCCGACATGTTTTTCGGTGATACCGTTGCGCGTTGGCGAAATGAAGGGTGAAGCGTTCGAATTATTGTGTCGAAATAGGGCGCCAATTCCAACGTAAATTGATACGTGAAAGGGACAACTTTCATAGACTATTCGTAGACTTTGTTGTCCTTTTACTAAGGTTGAGGGGTGGAGAGTGACTTGTGTTGTTTTGTAGGTTATGTGGGTGGTAATGAGGGCAGGTGCTGAGTTCGGAAACGGCCGGACAGTATTTTCCGGTCGACTTAGGTCGTTTGTTTGCTCGCGGTTTCATCGGGCGTGCTTACTTGCTTAGTGATGTTAACCCTGGAAATATACTAAAAGGAATAATAATTGTGGGAAATATTTGTAACGTGTCGAATAAGTATATAGGCCGTCAATTCTGCGGTAGTAAAGTCGATTCTGTCCTCTAAACGCTTCTCAAATTTTGCTGCTATCTGATATTTCCTAGCAGGGAATTTAATGATTCTTAGCAGGGAATATTTTAGGAACGGGGAATGTTCCTGAAACTTTCAGGACGTCACTGGTGCTGCTGGTTTGACCTCTAAATTTTCATTCCCGAAATAATAAAATAAAAATAAAATAAATGCTGCATTAATCTCACTGGTAATAATCTTTCTTAGCAGGAAATATTTCAGTAACATTCCCACTTAAACGTTTCGCAATGTTACTGCCGGGTCGGCATCTGACTTTAGTATCAAATGTTTCGTACAAAGGAATATATCAGGAACTAGAAATGATCCTGAAACTTTCAACTCGTCACTATTACCTTGATGGGTTGGCCTAACGTTAGTTGTAAATGTTTCTGGGTTCGAATCCCGGTAAGGGCATTTATTTGTGTGATGAGCACAGATATTTGTTCTCGAGTCATGGATGTTTTCTATGTACATAAGTATGTATTTATCTATTTAAGTATGTATATTGTCGCCTAGCACCCATAGTACAAGCGTTGCTTAAATTGTGGCTAAGTTGATCTGTGTAAGGTGTCCCCAATATTTATTTATTTTATCCTACCGACTGCGCCAATGTTATATGAATAAAAAATCGAGTTTCGTAGCCCATAGCAGACTCGTTTATTTCAAAATGTACAACTACCGACATAGTCTGCCATAAGTAGCAGGAATGTTTCAGGAACTGAAACTGTTCCTGAAACTTTCAGAACATCACTGCTAGCTTGATAAGTTGGCATCTAAGTTGGTTTGTTGGGTTTTGACGACCGGTTTGGTCGGTAGTGACCCTGCCTGATACGCCGCGGTCCCGGGTTCAAATCCCGGTAAGGGCATTTATTTGTGTGATGAGCACAGATATTTGTTCCTGAGTCATGGATGTTGTCTATGTATATAAATATTGTAGAGCCGTGACGAGTGGCGGAAAACAGGGGAGGCCTTTGCCCAGCAGTGGGACACATTATTTAGGCTATAAAAAAAGTATCTATATATTATGTATATCGTTGTCCGAGTACCCATAACACAAGCCTTCTTGAGCTTATCGTGGGACTCAGTCAATCTGTGTAAGAATATCCTATAATATTTATTTTATTTTACTTATCTAAATTTGGTATCAAATATTTCTCAACAGGAAATATTTCGGGAACATTCTCACTGGGACGTTCACCACGTCACTACTAAGTTAATGGGTTGGCCTCTAAACTGCGATAATGTCGCCGGTATTTCGGAAGGCGCAATCACAGTTCTCGCCCACATTACGGCTATCTTTATCGTTCTTTGGCTGGGTGACTTTATTTGATGCCGATTTGTGAGTGTCAGTGTTATTGTCAACACCTTATTGGACAATAGTACATTGTGCAACAAGAAGTGGAAGTTGAATATTTAAAGACTCGAGTTTGCAATATTCACAATGTATAAACTATGTAAATATATGTAAAAAAGTTAAGCACTGTACTAGAAGTTTCATAATAACTTCAACGATTTCATAAATAAAATAAATAAATAAATAAATATTGGTGACACCTTACACAGATCAACTTAGCCCCAACCTAAGCAAAGCTTGTACTATGGGTGCTAAGCGACGGTATACGTACTTAAATAGATAAATACATCCTTATATACATAGAAAACATCCATGACTCAGGAACAAATATCTGTGCAAATATAAATGCCCTTACCGGGATTCGAACCCAGGACCGCGGCTCAGCAGGCAGGGTCACTACCGACTGAGCCAGACCGGTCGTTTTCTATAACACGCCTCGCGTGCTTGCACATTTAGTGTGCGAGGGTGATGAAAAAGTTTTTTATCTCACTCTCACTGAGCCTGCGGGTTCATTTACACGGTCCGCCGAATACGATTTTAGAACATTACGGACTGTTAGAGCATTATCACATTATAAAACCGCAATATATTTTTCAGCACACTCGCGCGTAAAGTGTGTTATTACATGCCTGCATACTGAAACGTAATGAGCTATTTTACCACCCTAGGGCGGTAAAGTAATTACCCGCGTGGGGCCTTCCACGACCTGTCAAAAATTACAAAATGGCGGACGATTTTTCGCAATGTGAGCGTAGGTATTTAAAATTTGGTTATTACTTCGTGAGTGTGATGAAAAAAAAAACATTGTGTATATCACGGTCGCCTGAAGGATTCTAAACTCGAGTTATTAAATCCATATAACCATTATCGGTCGTCGTTCCTACGCAAATCGTCCTATTTTGTGTACACACAGGTCTTTCGGGTCTCAATTCTTAGTCGCAGTACGGTCGACGTTTAGTCGAGGCGACCCAAATGGGGACGATTGGTAACAGGCACAAATGGTCACAGAAGTGTGCACTACGCGTGCATACATTGTTACCGTTTGACGACCATTTTCCCAAAATCATTCGTTCATTTCATTCTTTTCAAATGGCGACTGTCAGAGACGTCAAAGTAAAATAGAAATAAAATCATTTGACATTAAAATGTAATGGCGTAAGAATTTGTTAAAGGTGAATATTGTTTGCATTTGTATTATAATGTGGGCTAATTACCATGGCCAATTAAATTGCTCGAGTGATTTCATAAAATAAGTCTAAATTTATCAACGCGCCATCAATTTACCTCAGTTTAACCAGCAATAATATTATTGACTACTCGGTGTTTGTGTACATAACTATATTGATTGGTGAAGTTTTAGTTTTTTAAAGTTGTTAAAATATGGGTTAGGACTGGGATATTCTATGTAAAAAACAGTCGACAAACGGTCACCAAAACGGTCAACAAACGGTCGCAAAATGGTCGTAGCGTACACGCGTGACCGAAAGCAGTGAATATTTATTGGATTGACAAAATGGCTTCTTGTATTCATTTTTTCCAGGTATTCTCAAACTTTATAAACAATTAAATATGCCGTAGGTACTCAGTTGTCCTCACAGAGGAAGATTAAAAAAAAATTGTAACGTGCGTACCGAGCTGCTGGGTTGTAAAAAGTAACTTAAGTATACACTCAACGTTATGTATAGGAATTTACTCTTGTATGCACTTCACTAGACATCTATTAATATCACAGTAAATACTCTATTTCATTTGATACCTACTTTTATTGTGTAAAGCAATACTACACATCTTTTTTAGGGTTCCGTAGCCAAAATGGCAAAAACGGAACCCTTATAGTTTCGTCATGTCCGTCTGTCCGTCTGTCCGTCTGTCCGTCTGTCCGTCTGTCACAGCCGATTTACTCGGAAACTATAAGTACTACAGTGATGAAATTTGATGGGAATATGTGTTGTATGAACCGCTACAAAATTATGACACTAAATAGTAAAAAAAAGAATTGGGGGTGGGGCCCCCCATACATGTAACTGAGGGATGAAAATTTTTTTTTCGATGTACATACCCGTGTGGGGTATCAATGGAAAGGTCTTTTAAAATGATATAAAGTTTTCTAAAAAACATTTTTCTTAAAGTGAACGGTTTTTGAGATATCAGCTCTCAAAGTCGTAAAAAGTATGTCCCCCCCCCTCTATTTTTATAACTACGGGGTATAAAATTCTAAAAAAAATAGAGGTGATGCATGCTAATTAACTCTTTCAACGATTTTTGGTTTGATCAAAGTATCTCTTATAGTTTTTGAGATAGGTTGATTTAACTGTAATTTTGGTTAAGTTATTGGTTTATTATATTTGCTGCTACGGAACCCTTTGTGCGCGAGCCCGACTCGCACTTGGCCGGTTTTTTATCAATAAAAATTAAAAATTATATATCTAATACATTAAGTAACTATAAAGTGCTTACTTGTATTATCGTTCTGTACTTTTCTTAACTTTACCACATTTCTATAAAATGTCGAAGAGTGCTTAATTAAATGGTCGTCGTCGCTTATTACTATTAATTCGCTCATATTTAAATTATTCAAAGCAACCAGTCCACAACTTCACAAGACAGTTTGAGAAACCTTCGTTTCAGATTGTCATTTGCGGCACAGTATAAAGCAGTAATAACTCTTCTAACAAACTTCACTCCGCGCGGTGTGTCGAAAACTACTCTCCATATGCACCGAATACATGCGAAACTGGTAAGTATTGGGCTGGACAGTCGGGGCCGCGTTCGCGCGCTGTGTTGACGTGTTGAGTTCGGGAGAAAATGACGTCAGCACCGAAGACATATTTTCGTTACTGTAGTGTTTATGGGTGTATGGAGAACAGTTCTCAAAATGCGGAAATGTCAGAATGTTCTTTAGAATTCCTAGACATCCAGAAAAGTAAGTGGTTGTTATATTTTTGCAGTGTTAGGTACATTATTGCTTACGTAAATGGCGTAAAAGTGAGATTTAAAGCTAGCATGACACATTAAAATCAATAAGGATTTATCTGTAACGACATTTAGGTAGATGCTGCGATCTATCTAGTTCGAAAGTTTGGTACCTACTTAAATATTGTGCAAACATCTATTCAAACATTTTATGTAAATACGATTTCGTCAGTATTTAAGAAACAAACACGTACTTGAATCTTTATTAGATAAAAAGGTAGAAAGAGCGTTGATACTAGCATAGCGCCATACACAGTTACTACGAGTAGGACAGTAGCACAGGTACAACCCTGCGTGACCTTGCGCAGTAGTAACGACCGCGTCGCCGCTGCCGGAGATTAACTACTGATTTATCCTTATACTGTGTTTGCGGATACAATGACTTAGGAGCAGTTCGGTAATCTGACCTACACATGTGTGTACAAATTCTGTCAATGTCAAAAAACCGAAACCTGCAACCGTTCTGAAACCGTTCTGACAGTGACAATGACAGCCACAAATTCGTCCACATGTTGTTACCGTTATGTGACTTATGTGTGCATACCTCGACTAATAAAGTGTCGTTAAAAATCATTCTGACAGTGACATTGACAGCCACAAATTCGTACACATTTTGTTACCGTAACGAGTGAACACGCCGACTACATTTTGTTATTGTATCAATATGGTCGCATTGTTTGCACGACATTACCACGCGTTATGTCACATTTGACAGTTAGTTACTGATTTGAAGATTTTGCGACCGAAACCATGTATGGGAAGCCATACAAGCTTCAACCAGCCTCGAGTTCGTAATTCTTCACTTTCCGCCATTAATACACAATGTACTAGCATACCTACGAGTCTCGTACTGTATAAAAAAGCCCTTAGAAACTGCTGCCCTCTGTAAAAACTCGACTACACAATAGATTCTGGTTTCTAACAACACTAGTGTGTACGCAGCTTAAATAGATTGCGTTTGCTTTGAAGCCTTTAGCCCTTTGATTCAATATGGCCGGCGCTGCATGTCGTGTTGGATTTCCGACAAAGGTGCTTTTTTGAAGTATCATAGAAAAAAGAAGAAAAAGCGGAGCGGTTTGGTCGATAGAATGTTAAATTATTCACGTACAGTAATTTACCTAGGTATTGCAATTGAAATTTCACCATTTTTAATTTTGGTTACCTATTCTTTTTCTGCACGAGAATATACATATTTGCATAATTGCATAATTTACTGTAAGACGTTAGAACAAAATAATTATAGATACACATAGGCAGCTGACATACAGACTATTTTTCCCTTGTTCCTCGTAGATAACCAAGTTTGATAACTGGCTTTGTATGAGGAAAAAATATTCTTCTTTGCTTTCCCGGTTTGGAAACAAAAATTTATTTTTCCTCGTAGAAAACCTTTATTTTTTGCAGTTTTCTACGAAGAATTTATTTTCTTCTTTGCTTACCCGGTTTGGAAACAAGAATTTATTTTTCCTCGTAGAAAACCATTATTATATGCGGTTTTCTACGAAGAATTTATTTCCTTCTTTGCTTACCCGGTTTGGAAACAAGAATTTATTTTCCTCGTAGAAAACCATTATTTTATGCAGTTTTCTATGAAGAATTTTTTTTCTTCTTAGCTTACCCGGTTATTAAATGGGATTTTTTTTCCTCATACAAAACCATTATTGTATGCAGTTTTCTACGAAGAATTTTTTTTCTTCTTAGCTTACTGGTTATGAAACGGATGGGTTTACTTTTCCTCATTGATAACCACTACCTACATATTTCATGCAGTTTTCTAAAGAGAAAATTCTTTTTCACCACACCTCTCGGGTTAGAGCCGGCGTAGCTTTATTTGACGTTCATATGCGCATTGTAATATGCCTACTTGAAAAATAAATATTTCATTTTCATTTTCATTTACGTAAACCCAAGCCTTTATTCCTAAACGGGGTAGACAGAGCACATGAGACCGCTCAAACTTCAGTTACACTCTTGGAAATTGATATTGATTGCAGTATAAGTTGCTGGCCATCGCCTATACTATGTATACCACAATAAATCCCATATCTCAAAGTCGGCTTCTATGACACCCACATCGGAGGAAAAGGGGTGGTGAAATTTTTAACCAATCATTAAAAAGGATTGTGAATTATACACCGTGTTGTTTTTGTTTTCCGTTAAATTCGACACGTAGCTAGGTTCATTATCAGGAACCACCCTGTATACCACTTTTAGTTAAATTCGCAAAAAAAATTCATCATTTTCATACATAATAAATGAACTTATTAGTGTGAGAGACCCTTAAGAATAACATTCAAGTTAGTGTCAAGTGATTGACGGCACAGGTCAAAACAAATAACATTAGGAATTGGTAAAGGTTGTCACACACGTGTTCAGTAATTATCTTTATTTTTTTGATAACTCGATAACCGTAAGAGTTAAGACGCTAGTTTCTTAGAGAAATTAATTGTATTTGATCTAAAGAACCTTCCCTTAAAGTTAACGGAATTCAATACGTCATAATACTGGGGACGCTATTGCACAACACCCTGCATTTTATGATTAAGCACTGAGACTTGGCACAGGTTGTTCCTTGGGTGGCCCTGAGTAGATAAAGATCGGGAGGCATCGAGAGCCCCCCTTAATTTAGGAGGGTAGAGGGGGGGAAGGCTGGCGCCGCCGCGCTTCCTTTGAAACCATATTTCTCTAAAACTATACAAAATAGGGCATGCGATATATCATTTTCGGATAAATGAAGGACGAGGAATTCATTTTTGGAACAAAAAAAATGTATTTTAGAACAAAAATACAAAATAAAATGGGAAAATCTGAAAACGAGATTTTTTTTAATACATATTATTGCACATTTTATGAAAACTGTAATGGTTTTTTCTAAATAAAAAATATTATTTAATAGCTACATTTATCTAGTTTTAGAAAATGTATAATTTGTTATAGAAATATATTATAGGACGAGTGATAAAAAATAATTTACATCGCCCGATAGGGTGATTTGAATGCTCATTTCAATAAGTTTTGTCAATGATTTCAGGTATAATCACTATTTTTAACACACGAAAGCCGTAATCATTGTAGTTTATGGCTATTTTAGTGATTAATGAACTTAAAATAAAAAAAAATACAATTTTTTTAAAAAATATTAAAAATGTGATTATTTTTTTTAACATTATCCTATTTTGTTCTTTCTACACAATATATATCTAAAAGCAATAAATATCAATAAAAAGCCACATTTATGCAGTTTATAAAAATATATAGTTTGTTATATAAATATATTACGAAACGCGAGATAAAAAATAATGAAAATGAAAATTTTAATGTACGGGTCAGCTTGCATTATTCGATGAGGTGAGGTAAAGGTACTAAGGAGTTCGTCTAGTAATACAGAAATATACTTATTCTAATAACGTTTACACATGTAGGTATATCACGACCCAGTACAGAAAATTGTAAAAGTCCTATAATATAGTTTATTTTGATTGTAAAATAAAATTGCATGTGACTTATATTGCAAAAAAAATGTCTTAATCACGTTCTCCTCTCCTAAAGCAGTTCTGCATGCATAGGCTTGAAGATTTTTTAGTTTACTAGCAGAATTTAGTTACTTCCTTTGGACCCCCTTAAATCGGTTTTACCCATCCATAAAAGATAAAATAAAAATCGTCATATTCTTCCTTTCAGTATCAATGATAGTTAGTTATTGCGCAATAGTGCCATAAAAAATAAACTATAGATTCGTATTAGCATTAAACATTAATGATTTTTGAACTAAGACATTGCTTTTGTACAAAGGAGAACCTCAAAAAATGGTCTGACTAGACGAAAAATGTGTATCGGGGCTAGTACTCAAGGCTCTCAAAAAGTGTAGCTGTTTTGAGTTATTCAAATAAAACAACATGAATAGTCTGAATTTAATTATGTATATATCACAACATCCACTGCATAAGCACATCAGCTCCGAACATTTAATTTAAAAAGTCTTTTTTTACGGTTGCACCTTACGCAGCACTGTTTTTTATTACACCTGCATCCGACAATTTCGAGGCATGTTTCTGCAGCAACAGGCAACGTTGCGGGCAAGTAGGCTCCCAAATCCCAATTGTTACAGACTTTCGTCCAGCCACATGTAGCAAATAATGGCAAATTTTGAATTGGGTTTAATTGATCCCATAAATGGACACCTTGATATACCTATAACCCTTACAAAAATTGTGCAAGGCAGCTTTTGTCGGTGAAATGCTGTTAATTTGTCGGTCTTTTTTGGTTAATAACTATTTTCGGCACTCGTTAACCAAAGTACAGGACGCAGATCTGGAATAATAAATATGTCAAGTAAGAATTATCCATAAATTATGCAAATCATATAGATAACTACTATTTCACAAGATGTATTAGGATCAGATGTATATATCTGACCTATCATACCAATCGATCATTTCATGTAATATAAATAGTTAAATTCAGACTATATAGGAGTATGTTGTTTAATTTGAAGTACTCTAAATAACTACACTTTTTGAGAGCTTTGAGTACCTTTACCTCACCTCATCGAATCATACAAGCTGACCCGTACCGTACATCAAGATCGCCCTGCCACGTCACTTTCATTATTTTTTATCTCGCGTTTCGTAATATATTTATATAACAAACTATATATTTTTATAAACTACATAAATGTGGCTTTTCATTCATATTTATTGCTTTTAGATATATATTGTATAGAAAGAACATAATAGGATAATGTTATAAAAAAGTTATCACAATTATTTTTTTATTATTTTTGTATTTGTATTTTTTTTATTTTAAGTACATTAATCACTAAAATAGCCATAAAATACAATGATTACGGCTTTCGTGTGTTAAAAATAGTGATTATACCTGAAATCATTGACAAAACTTATTGAAATGAGCATTCAAATCACCCTATCGGGCGATGTAAATTATTTTTTATCACTCGTAGTATAATATATTTCTATAACAAATTATACATTTTCTAAAACAAGATAAATGTAGCTATTCAATATTATTTTTTATTTAGAAAAAACCATTACAGTTTTCATAAAATGTGCAATAATATGTATAAAAAAAAATCTCGTTTTCAGATTTTCCCATTTTATTTTGTATTTTTGTTCTAAAATATATCTTTTTTGTTCCAAAAATGAATTCCTTGTCCTTCATTTATCCGAAAATGATACATCGCATGCCCTATTTTGCATAGTTTTAGAGAAATATGGTTTCAAAGGAAGCGCGGAGGCGCCAGCCTTCCCCCCCTCCTCCCTCCTAAATTAAGGGGGGCTCTCGATGCCTCCCGATCTTTATCTACTCAGGGCCACCCAATGAACAACTGTGCCAAGTCTCAGTGCTTAATCATAAAATGCAGGGTTCCCATACAAGACATAGCAATAGCGTCCCCAGTATAAGGTAAATCTCGTATTTGTGGCCAAAATAATATTTAAAAAATAATAATACGAGAGATGCATATCTGTAGTCTTTGGGTTCTTTTAACTAGGTAGTTAAATATGATTTCAGTTTTAACCAGTGAAATACACCATCCACCCACGTAATGTCATGCAGTTTAAAATAGCACAACGCTTAGGTAACTCCATACATATTCAAATATCGTTTGCATAATCTCTGCAATATCGTCTTGTGAGCAATGGGACGACTAAACACGACAGCTACAATAGCTAAGAGCACTAGCAATTCTTGGCAAAATACATCTTAGTTTAAAGATGGTAAAGTTGAAATTGTTTGAGAAAGTTGTGTATGTAGATTAGATTATACAAACACCGCATTTTAGAAAGAGCTTGTCACCAGACATATTTATGTACAATTTTACTGGTAAAATACCACGATGTGAGCAGCGCAATGGAATTGATACTTAACTATTTAATGGTATAAGATCAAGTAAGAAGCATCTTACATAGTATAACATAAAAGCTCAAGTTTAACCCTAAAACTATTTTTTTTATAAATATTCCAAAATTACACTATTGCTGGTTGTAAACATTGTTAACATTGACACAACTATATCAGTCGATTTTGTTTCAATTCAATACTAAATTACGTTTATGGGAGAACATATTACTTTATGTGTGGTGACTTTGCGATAGGTATGTAGCTGAAGAATCAGCTCTGTAAACTAGTTCCATCATGCGTATGGGCATAGGCTCCGTACGTGGAATTGTTTCGGGCCGTATATGATCCACAGTTTCCGTAAGTGTAACGCCCCGGCCACGACATTGGTCTAAGCGCGACAGCGGTGAGCGGCGGCCATACATTGGAGCGAGACACAGCGATGGGAATTTTCATTCGCACGTATGGCTGCCGCTCACCGCTGTCGCGATTAGAGCAATGTCGTGGCTGGGCCGTAAGGCTGGAGTGGACGCTCGGAGCGTTCGGTTCGGCGGGGCGGGCGAGCGTGCCTCCACCCCATGCAGCGTCGACTCAGGACAGTAAAGTTGTACGCGATTCAATTGTTTGACATGTACGCCGCACGCCAGGTTCCGTAGCTAAATGGCATTTCTGGGACGCGAAACGAAACCGAAACACCGCGAAACGAAAGATAGTCTGGCTCTGTCGCGCCAATACGCAAGAGCGATAGAGCTAGATAGATGTGTACGAGCGTTTCGTTTCGTGAGCGTTGTGCCATTCGGCTACGTACCCAGGCCTTACATTAGGTCAGTAGTACTGCATTGAGCTTGCTGCTTGAATGCTCCGTCTAGTAGATAAGGTGATCTGTGACGTAGTTTAACATGCGAAGACAGAGAGAGAGACAATTAGTGCGTGAAATTGTTTCCACATTTTTAACGGGCGCTTTATCTTCCATGGGTAATGCGATGAGATTCTTGTGACATTTAATGGATAAGGATGAATTAGCAGAATCTTTAAGCGAAATTTGAAACGAGTCCAATTAAGAGCATGCAAACGACGACAGTCAATTGTACGGATGAGAGCCGTTGTGAAATAAATAAATAATAAATATTGGGGACACCTTACATAGATCAATTTAGCCCCAAACTATCCATTTTTTTCCAGGTTTTACAATGCTTGCAGTATTAAATAGAGTGTCCACAGGTTATATATGGTAGGCGTGTTCAGTGGATACATGTAGAACTCAACATCATAGTGTAATGATGGAAAACATGGATTAGTTACAATTGCCCCCAGTAGAGATTTGCCCCGCTGTACCTTACATAGAAAACATCCATGACAGAAACAAATAACTGTGCACATCACACAAATAAATGCCCTTACCGGGATTCGAACTCAGGACCGCGGCTTAGCAAGTAGGGTCACTACCGACTGAGCCAGATCGGTCGTCTGTAAATTTAAAAGGAATTCACGGTTTTGTCTCTTTTGGATTTTATTTGGGACACGTGTGACCTCAGAGCATATAATATATTTTTTTTCACCACACCAACTGGTAAAGGCTTACTTTGCTATTCGAAAACAGATAGCAAAACTGCATTTTATCCACAAGAGTGCAAAGTAATTTCATACAAATTTTAACTTGATATCTTGAGCCGGCTGGTATAATTTACGTGTAGATGATGATTTTGAATCATAAATATTGATTAGATTGATAGATTTGATTTAGTTTCATGTTTTATAGTCAATATTTTGTTCGTGTTGGTGTGGTGAAAAATTTTGTGTTTCACTCGGCGGCAAAGTTTGTTTAACCTTCGTGCCTTGAAACCCTCGCAACGCTCAAGATTCCACTTTTTGAACCACTCGCTACGCTCGCGGTTCAATACTGGAATCTTTCGCTTCCTCGGGTATCAATATTGGCACGTGCGGTTAAACAACAACTTTGCCCCCTGGTAAAACAAATAACTATTTTTATTTATTTAGAACACATACAGTCATTCATAGATATGAATAGAATAGAATAGAATAGAATAGAATAAACGTTTATTCGTGAACACAGGTAAGACAAGGGTGTATATAAATATACGCATGCAAATTTACTCTAAAAAAGACCTGGAGGTTCATAAAATTCAGAACAGTAAAATTACACAACACTAGCAAAGGTATGCTAAGGTAAGGCTAAGGTTACATAAATTATGTAACATAATACAATAAGTATTATAACCACAAAATTAAAATTTTGAAAAAACCCCCGACCCCGACATAGTGGACCGATTTTCATGACACTTTTTTATTTATTTATTTATTTATTTTTTTATATAAACTGGCCAGTGATTGACCTTAGTCGCACCTGATGGAAAGTGACGACAAGGCCGAGGTTGTAGCTCACTGGTTCAGTAACAGCCTATTCACTCTTGACTTGAATTCACCCAGATTGTATTCGCCCGGGAATACAGATGAGGGGAGCATGTTCCATTCCTTAGCAGTTCGCATTAGGAAAGAAGAGGCAAACCTCTTCGTGCGAATGAAAGGTAGGTCGACAACGTAAGGGTGAAACCGCTCCCCGCGCCTGGTTGTCCGGTGATGGAACGGGGAAGGAGGAACCAGGTCATGCAGTTCCTGTGCACACTCTCCAGAATGTATCCGGTAGAAGACGGACAAGGACGCAACTCGACGGCGATGCTCGAGGCTTTGTAATCCTGCCTTGCCTGCCGGAACGTCGCCAATGAGTATTCGAGCTCGACGTTCTATTGAGTCCAAGGCTGCCAACTGGTATTTGGCAGAGCCGTCCCACAAGTGGCAGCAGTATTCCATACACGAGCGAACTTGCGCCTTGTATAAGGAGAGAAGTTGCTCCGACGAGAAATACCGCCTCACTTTAAAAAGGATGCCAAGTTTTTTTGCTGCAGTTTTAGCCTTGGACTCAATAGCAGAACCGAAGTTCAGGTTTGAGTTGAGCGTTAGCCCGAGTAACTCTAGGCGGTCCGTTACTGCCACGGATACATTCCGGAAAGTAGGAGCCAGGGTGAACTGACTCCGTTTGGCGGAGAAGAGACACGCCTGCGTTTTTGAGGCATTGAACTCGACTAAGTTGGCCTGGCCCCAATCGGATACAGCTTTCAGAGTCGAGTTCGTTTCCTCCAACATACCTTCTCTAAGGGATTGGGTTACACTGGCACTGGCCCGTGCATCGGACAAATATCTCACCGTGACTGTGCTGTCGTCTGCATACCCCAAGATACCGGGCTTGAGCAGATCATTGATATGCAGCAAGAAGAGAGTCGCGGAGAGAACTGACCCCTGAGGAACCCCGGCAGTAATCTCCATAAGATCGGACGAGCAGCCGTCAACGACTACTCGAATGGATCGGTTCCTCAGAAAATCAGTGATCCAAGCGCGCAGGCCAGGAGGGAGCCCGTATGCGGAAAGCTTGGCAATAAGGCTGTCATGCCAAACCCTATCGAAGGCCTTGGAAATGTCGAGGGACACAGCCAAAGCCTCACCATGCCTTTCGATGGCTTCACCCCAAAGGTGGGTGGCGTAAATCAGAAGGTCCCCGGTGGAGCGGTTACGACGAAACCCGTACTGCTGGTCACTGAGGAGATCGTTACCTTCGAGATACGCCAGAAGCTTGGTGTTCAATACACGCTCCATAATCTTACAGAGTATGGAGGTGATTGCGATGGGCCTATAATTCGATGGGTCGGCACGACTCCCTTTCTTAGGGACTGGTTGCACATTGGCAAGCTTCCACGTCTCGGGAACAAAACCCGTATTGAGAGAAAGCCTAAACAGGCGCGTCAAAACAGGTGACAACTCTGGGGCACATGTTTTGAGCACGATAGCTGGAATACCGTCTGGGCCACTAGCTTTTTTGACGTCTAGGCAGCGCATCGCTTTCAACACCTCTTTTTGGTGTATTTTGATTTCGGGCATTGAAGCCCCGCAATACGGCAAAAAGGGCGGAATAGCGGTACCAGCGTCTAGACGTGAATTCTCCGCGAATAGGGAGACAAACAAGTTTGCTTTCTCTATCGCAGTGTGCGCCAGTGACCCATCCGGCTTGAGCATGGGAGGTAGCGGAGGACGACAGAAATTCGACTCCACCGATTTCGCAAGCGACCAGAACGCCTTACTCCCTGACGGATACGAGGATAGTTTGGTCCCAATGCGGCTAACGTGGAGGAATCGGGCTTTCTGAATAACCTTCTTGCAGGACTTGGCAGCTTTATTGAAACACTGCTTCTTATCGCGTACATCCGGGGCTTTGCGACTACGAGCATCAGCCCATGATAGATAGGCAGAGTGCTTGAGAGCCTCAGCCTGAGCACACTCTGCATTGAACCATGGGCGAGCTGCTGCACCAGTTGGGACGTCAGAGAAGGGCACAAAGTACTCCATGCCCTGGCGGACCACGCCGGTAACAGCTTCCGCGCAGCTCGACGGATCATCACTGGTGAAACAGGTTTGCTGCCAAGGATAAGATGCAAAGAAATGCCGCATCTCATCCCAATCTGCTGACCTGTATCGCCACACTCGACGCGAACCTCTCGGGCTGTGGTCAGGAGGGGAGTGGGTCGATATAGATTTCACCAGACAGTGATCAGAAGTCCCAAGAGGGGACGACACTGACACGTTGTACCTGTCTGGATCGGTTGTCAGCAGAAGGTCCAAGCAACTGGGTGTGTGACTAGCAACATCCGGAATACGAGTTGGTTCACGGACCAGCTGGGTGAGGTCAAGAGATAATGCGAACTTGCGAGCCTCTCTCCCAGCATGATCCGTAGTTTGGTATGGGCACAACCATTCCTGATGATGGGCATTAAAGTCCCCCAGAAAGACCAACTGCGCGCTCGGGTATCGTTGCTGAGCCACACCCGCCGCTTCGCTAAGGTGGTTGAAAAGCCTAGTTGTCTCCTGGTCACCACTGTGCGACCGATAGACAAGAGCGTAGACAATTTTCTGCACGCCCAAATCCACCAGCCACCACAGAATTGACAAACTGGGGTCTTCAAGATAACCGAGACGTCGACAACAGATGTCATCGCGAGCGTATATGCAGACTCCAGCGCGAGGTATGAAAGTGTGTTCTAGGGTATACCCTGGGTAATGCAAATACGCCGCGTCAAGTGGACATCTGATTTGCGTCTCAGTGAGACAGAGCAAGTGGGGCTTAACAGTCTCTAGGTGGTGGTGGACTGCAGAGATATTGGAGTGCAAACCTCGGATATTTGTGAGGTGCACTTTGAAGGAGAGGAGGTGCAGCCGCTGTTGACACTTGCTTCTATTTTTCGTTTTTTTCATGTTATGAACACATGGCTAAGAACACTGCCGACTAACTCAGCTTTCAGAAAAAAAAATCTAAATCTAAATCGGTTCATCCGTTCGGGAGCTACGATGCCACAGACAGACACACACACAGACAGACAGACAAACAGACAGACAGACAGACACGTCAAACTTATAACACCCCTTCGTTTTTGCGTCGGGGGTTAAAAATACAAAAGTATGCAAAGGAGGTTACTACGAAAATCTTTATAAAGCATGTAACAAGTGAATTTAGAATGAAGATGTGCAAAGTGTATCATAATTATATAAACGATGAAGTTTAGCTATAAAACATTTAACCTTTTATTAAGTAAATAAAGGTTATAAAATAATTTTCCTTAAAAGGTTTTTAAGACTATAAAGAGAAGTATGAAAGGGATCTATCTTACTTAGATGTTTATTACAATAGGGGCACTTCTGAAGAACGTATGCTGTGCATATCTCTTGCGAGCAAAAGTAACGTTAAATGGGGGGGGGGGGGGTAATAATAGAGAGCGGACAAATCGCCTTTACACATTTACACATTTTGACCAAACATTGTGATATTACTTATGAATATGCAACGAAAATACCTAACATAATCAATCCCAGAAATCAAACTATTCCCAAGTCCAGTATATGTTTAGCGTAACTTTAGGATTGGTTCCCAACTCGGGGGTCAGAAGTTTCCCTTCGATTTATTCTGAATTTCTGACGGACCCTGAGGGCAGGAAAAAATTTGGAGGACATCTATATCTGTGTTCGTAATTTAATTTGCGGGACGTAGGCGAACCAGCGAATCAATTTGGCGATGAATGTGAACGCTTTGAAAGCGGAATTAAGAAAATGAGGTGCAAAAATATAATGATAAGTTATTTATAGTTAATAATCTAGATATTATTTATAATTAATTAATGAGATTCAAAACTTTGTATCGGCGCCGATCTTATGTCGCCTTTAACTTTGACAGCTATATCTCTGTACCGTTACCATGGGCTGCCCAAGTGAGAGCCGTATTACTTTACTCAGAAAGTTAGTGAGTTTACGTTTGTTTACAATATATTGTGCCTAACTTCACGCCAAAGAAGCTGCTTCTATCCCTTTCTAAGTTTATCAATAAACGGAGAAAGAACTATAGGCGAATGCCACGCCTCTGGTGTTTACGCGATGGAACTAAAATCATAAGTAAATGTAATTTACCTATCGAAATCTGTCAATATAGGGTCTACTGCAAATTTCGAAACATACGCACTGAGGGATTCTTCCTCTTTCACTTTATACTGATAAGAGTAAAAGAGACGCATGTCCACATTTCGATAACTTCGGTATTCGGTAGTAGGCCTCAAACCATAGGCCAAGTCATTCTGACGTGACATTTCTGTCAAGTTATACAAAAATCACACGGAATTTTCACGATTATTTGCAGTTTTAAATAAAATTATGACTAACATATTGCATTAATTTATAATATTACGTGAAATTTAAGATTAGCTAAAATTGAATAAAAAGATAAACCAGTGAACAAATCAAATAAGGTAATGAGTTATTTTTGGCCATCATTTTGTACTATTTACAATTGAGATGATTATAATGCTCAAAGCAGTTTTTGGTTTCAGAAAGATGACGGAAGCTATTATGATTGAAATCAATATTTCCGAACAAACCCGTATGGTATTCAGTCAACATGGAAGATGGTTCAATTGATATTAATACTGTGGCACTGTGGCAGTTACGCTACTCAAAACCTTAGGGCAGCAGAGGGGAGCAGTACCAATTTATAGGTGTTTTGTTCCGCGATGCACTTAATGGTATTATTGGCCATGATCATCACAGGTATATGTATAGAAATGCTCCAATAAACGAAAAAACCTCAACTCCAAAAAATAATCCTGTTACTAAAATAAAGTATTTCATTAATTGACTGTTTATGTGATGTTCTCGAGTAGTAAAGAAATAGAAATATTTTTTTCTCAAACATGCAATGAAATATTGTCTTTACGTTCCTTAAAATGGGCTGGGAAGTATCGCTTTTTGGGCGCAACAACTCGAGAGGAATGTAAAGGGATTTCATATTATTTTTCAGGCCTAGGCCTGCAAAGTAACTTTTTTTTATAAAATATTGTCCTTTAGAGCATTTTTTTTTTATTTCATTGTATGTTTGAGAAAAGCACTATACATGCCTCGGCGTGAAAACGGATTCCCGGCCTCGTATCCCTATCCGGCCTCGCTCGCACGCTCGCTCGGCCGTATATACCCACTTGGCCGGAAATCCTCATTTTCCCGGCCTCTGATGTAATGTACTATTACAGAAAAAGGGTACATAGCATCTTATATAGAATTAGCTTTTGCCCGCGGTTTCGCTCGCGTACTAA
Organism: Leguminivora glycinivorella; assembly: GCF_023078275.1. Taxonomy (NCBI): domain Eukaryota; kingdom Metazoa; phylum Arthropoda; class Insecta; order Lepidoptera; family Tortricidae; genus Leguminivora; species Leguminivora glycinivorella. Next base: position 21,554,016 of record NC_062982.1, read on the forward strand.
AAGAATTCTTATTCAAACATATACAAATAATAAATCATTTGGGTCCGTAGGTTTCTATGCAGACGTTTGTCTGCGTTTTTTTCGATTACTCATATTACTATTGTTTTTAAAAAAGAAATAAAAAGTACTTTCTCGTATTATCGTTTACAATTACCGATTGCCGACCGATTACCCCTATCCCTATCCCTAACCCTACCCCTATCCCTATCCCTATTAGGGTTTGCTCCCGGGAAATACCGGTACCGAAAGTACCGGGAATTCCCGGGATTTTCAGCCAAGCAAAGAACCGGGAAATGAATTTGAAGGCTGTTTTAAACTCTATAATTTATGAATTTATTATGCACACTATTGGCGCTTTGTAAATAATTTGTAATTGTTCAAAAATACTTCTTTTCATTCATAAAACATTGTATTGTGTAGTTACTAAATAGTCATAAGTTTAGCATTTCAATATGTGCAATATCTAAATATATAAAAGAAGAAGCTGACTGACTGACTGACTGACATATCAACGCACAGCCGAAACCGCTGGTCCTAGAGATTTCAAATTTGGCACGTAGGTTCCTTATGTAGTGTAGAGGAGCACTAAGAAAGGATTTTTCAAAATTCACCTCCTAAGGGGGTCAAATGGGGGTTCAAAGTTTGTATGGGGAAACAAGATTAGTTTGACTATTTTATTCGAAACTTCACAGAAAGATTCCTTAAGACATATGACTGAATACGTGTTTCAGGTTTTTTGAAAATTTAACCCCTAAAAGGGTGAAAAGGGGATGATAAAGTCAAAAAATCAATATGGGTATCGTTTTTATGGTTTATCGGGTCGCTGATCACGATAAATACGTTTTTAAAATCTAACGAGGCGGAAGTGAAATATCTTCTCCCCTGTTGTGGTGCAATGGGGTTTAAATATCAAAAATATATATAAAAGATGATATTGACTGACTGACTGACATATCAACGCACAGCCGAAACCGCTGGTCCTAGAGATGTCAAATTTGGCACGTAGGTTCCCTATATAGTGTAGAGGAGCACTAAGAAAGGATTTTTCAAAATTCGCCTCCTAAGGGACTCAAATGGGGGTTCAAAGTTTGTATGGGGAAACAAGATTTGTTTGACTATTTTATACGAAACTTCACAGGAGGATTCCTAAAGACATATGACTAATTATACATGTTTCAGGTTTTTTGAAAATTTGACCCCTAAAGGGGTGCAAAGGGGGTAAAGTCAAAAACACAATATGGGTATCGTTTTTATGGTTTATCGGGTCGCTGATTACGATAAATACAACGATTTTAAAATCTAATGAGGTGGAAAAGAAATTTTCTCCCCTGTTGTAGTGCAATAGGGTTAAAATATCCAAAATAGCCATAAGAGGAGCATTAAGAAAGGATTTTTCAAAGTTCACCTCCTAGCATGATAATTTGACAGGGGCAAGGACAGGGACAGGGACAGGGACAGGGACGGGGACGGGGACGGGGACGGGGACGGGGGGGACGGGGACGGGGACGGGGACGGGGATAAATACAACGATTTTAAAATCTAATGAGGTGGAAAAGAAATTTTCTCCCCTGTTGTAGTGCAATAGGGTTAAAATATCCAAAATAGCCATAAGAGGAGCATTAAGAAAGGATTTTTCAAAGTTCACCTCCTAGCATGATAATTTGACAGGGGCAAGGACAGGGACAGGGGACGGGGACAGGGGACGGGGACGGGATAGGGTTAGGGTTAGGGTTAGGGATATGGATAGGGATAGGGATAGGGATAAGGATAGGTATAGATAGGGATAGGGATAGAAATAGGGATAGGAATAGGGGACGGGGACGGGGATAGGGATAGGGATAGGGATAGGGATGGGGATAGGGATAGGGATAGGGATAGGGATAGGGTTAGGGTTAGGGATAGGGATAGGGATAGGGATAGGGATAGGGATAGGGATAGGGATAGGGATAGGGATAGGGATAGGGATAGGGATAGGGATAGGGATACGGGGACGGGGACGGGGATAGGGACGGGGACGGGGACGGGGACGGGGACGGGGACGGGGACGGGGACGGGGACAGGAATAGGGATAGGGATAGGTATAGATAGGGATAGAAATAGGGATAGGAATAGGGGACGGGGACGGGGATAGGGATAGGGGAGGGACGGGACGGGGACGAGGACAAGGACAGAGATAGGGACGGGGATAAGAATAGGGATTGGGGTCGGAATAATCGGCCGGCAATCGATACCTAGGCAGTGTAAAATGCAGGTGGCTCAGTGGGAAGGGATTAGTAAGTAGGCATCGGCGAGTATCGTGCATACGTGATAACTATTATATTCAATGTGCTGTAAGAAGATCGTTGTTTGCTTGCCTTTTATATGTTTATGTTTGCAATAAGTATAAGCAAAATGGAAAAAATTGTAAGCGATAATGCAAGGAAGTACTTTTTACCCTACCGACCATAGCGTAGAGATACTGGCTATGTGGGTTGTATGAAGTTTCCCCAGTATAAATATTTATATAGGTAAAATACATACATATTCGTACCTACTACCTACGCTGTGGTCGCTGTGTAACAATTCTACAATCATTGCAAGAATTTCTTTTAAAACAATAGTAATATGTGTAAGGTACAGTCAGCCAAAAAGCAGTGTAATAAGGTTCTTGGCTGACCGTACAGCAAATAGATCAGTTACAATGGCCCCCCAGTCGAGAATTACCCCGCTTTACTTTAATCGAAATAATCGCGGACAGATGTACCTACAAAGAAACCTACGGATCCAAATGAAAACCTTATTTTTTGTAAACGTTTCAATAAGAATACTTTTATTACGCGGGCGAAGCCGCGGGTAAAAGCTAGTTACTTTTATGATTAACAAAGTAATTATTATTCCTGTAATTGTTTCTTCTGCTGTATGTTGTATTAAATATTGTATGTTTGCGCTGATGGCCAAGTTGCCAATGCTCCCAATAAATTAAAAAAAAATTAGCTTTGTTAATTTTGACACAAGGACTTAGCTGAAATGTCAATCGTTGACGCTAAACCATGGACTTTAAATCTATGCGCTAAACGCCGATCGAAATTCAGTCTAGCTCTGTCATGTCAATACGGAAAAGTGATAGAGATAGCTAAGTTACGATTAACGATGTTATCATAATCGTTTGTGCATTTGGCTACGTGCCCTGCCAAAAAATTAGATACAATTTTTACTTGTTTCAAAATGCTTTTTCTACTCACTTTTGTATCAAATTATAATCTTCATATACACCCCATAATGGCCTAATCGCCTTCAAAAGTTCTATACCTTACCTTAGACTTTGTCGTTACCTATGTCGATGTCGTTGTAATTGATGTTTGATATGTGCGTAAACGCTGAATTTTAGGTTTTTAGTTTTCGTTTCACGTCAATTTATTAAATACTTAGCCTGTTACTCAAGAATATTACAAAATAAACAAAGTCACAGAATGAGATACTTTATTTCAGTAATAGGATAATTTTTTTGAAGTTTTTTCCTTTGGTTCACTTCTAATATATACCCACGAGATATGGTGTTATGGTGACTATAGGTATATACAAGTATTGTGCATTGAGGAACTAACATGCCCATGAATTGGTACTGCCTGCTGCTGTAGGTAATCAGTTGATTCTTAACTGCCTCATTCATTATCAATTTGAACAATCTTCTACGTTGGGTTTGCTGAATACCATACGGCTGGCATGGAAATATTGTTTTCAATAATATCTTCTTTTTCTGAAAGCAACCAATAATTATAATCATCTCAACTGTAGCTAAACAGTACAAAATGATGAATAAATATACCTAACTCATTACCTTTGTAAAAGTATCAAGCACTGGTTTCATCACTGGTTTATCTTTTTATCGAACTACTGACTAACTGCTACATTTAAGCTATTCTTTAATTTCACGTAATATTATACATTAATACATATCAGTCATAATTGCATTTAAAATTGCAAATATAATCGTGAAAATGTTGTGGGATTGTTATATAATTTGACAGTAATGACACATCAGAGTGAATTGGTGGTTTACTTTTACGTTAGTGACTGTCATGATTACTCACGTAAAGTATTGAGTTTTCACTAGAGACTGTCAAATAGTTCTGGTTCTATTGACTTCATACAATCAGAAAGAGAGCGCCTTAGCTGTAAAGTTAGGAACGTATTAAAAACTCGGAGTAAACACGTTAATAACTTATGGTACCGATGAAAATTTTAGTACGTGAGCGTTTCCGCTTGGAGCGCTGTTCAGTTTTTCCATACATTTTCCGTAACTCTCACTGAAAACGTAACGTATTTTTTCACTTAAAAAAGTCATGGTAAGGCTACTGGACCTTACTCAACAGTGGCGCCAACTGGTGAGCAAAAAAAAACGACAGTCCCCATTCATCTGGTATAATATTTTACGCTTCAGAGCAAAAAAGTTGGTCAGGTAAATAAATAAATAAAATAAATAAATATTATAGGACATTCTTACACAGACTGACTGAGGCCCACGGTAAGCTCAAGAAGGCTTGTGTTGTGGGTACTCAGACAACGATATATATAATATATAAATACTTATGTACATAGAAAACATCCGTGACTCAGGAACAAATATCTGTGCTCATCACACAAATAAATGCCCTTACCGGGATTCGAACCCGGGACCGCGGCGCAGCAGGCAGGGTCACTACCGACTGCGCCAGACCGGTCGTCAATAGGTTTCCGTACTTGCGATTCTCTGTGACAATGAAGTTTACTTGATAGTTGATATTTTAAACCGAGAACTATTTAATACTGGACTAACATAGCCCGTACAAAAACAGCGTAGGTACCCCCTGAAATGTAAAGGGCTTTTTAGGCTTAAAACTAGATGGCGCTGTTCGCAGCCTGGAAGTGGCCAAAATCATGTTTTCCCCAAATATATTTGCGTGTTTTTATTTTTTATAAGAGCAAGTGACATATTTATTTTAAAATTATAATATCACGTCAATACGCATTAAAAAAATGAAATATAAAATGTAACATTACAGGGGACACCTAAATCACTTAGACATAATGTACTACACGGAAAAAGTGTTGTGGATATTTATACGTATATGTATGCAATACGCACTTACGCAGGTTTAGTTTCCACCTTATATTATAATCACACCTACCTACGCATAATATAATCGCAAAGATGTAGGTATGTATGGCCATTGTTGTGCCTTATGTTGCTGCAATACAGTTTTCAGCGAACATGGTTCAGTGTGGACGATGGGGCATAAACAAAATGTTTCATTTCCGTTCAATCTCGCCGGGAAATCATAGCTGGAAACCATTTGGCTACGTGACGGATGATAAATGCCTTGTTGTTTTGATTATAAAACCAGACCAGAAATATATGACAATATGACTATTTGACTATGCACCATGTTGCGGAATTTCATTTGAACTGTCATTCCAGACATCACAAATGACAGCGCCTTCCTGACAATAGTCATATACGAGGGCGACCCTGAAAGTTTTTAGAACGGACTTATAAAGAATATAATAAGAAAATAAGTATACATTTATAAAATAAAAATCTTTGCCAATATAATTGTGTGTGCATTTCATTCACTTATCATTTCTTCTTCGATTTGGCTGTCAAATCAAAATTGTATGTTTCATTTCTGTGTGTATTTCACGAAAGGAAATGTTCGTACCATGATTTTCTATGACTTTCAATGTCATTTAAGTCAACAAAAGAGTTATGACTTTGTTAGGCCTTTCACAATTAAGCCCCATGAGGCACTGTTTACATATGGTTTAATAAAATTAAACGGGCTCACACTTATTTCACCGATGATCAGCGTGAGGGACGGCTTTTTACGGCGATGACTGAATTCTCCAGGATCCCATCATCAGAACTGGGTTCTGAGAAAAATGGGACCAATCTGTATTATTATTTCAATCGAAAAAAAAAATTTTCAAAATCGGTCCAGTAACGACGGAGATATCGAGGAACAAACATTAAAAAAAAAAAATTAAAAAAAAAAACCGCCTTCCTTTGGGGTTCAGGCCCCGTAGCCGAATGGCATTTCTCCGACGCCAAACGAAACGTAGTCCGACTCTGTCGCGCCAATACGCAAGAGCGATAGGGATAGATATCTACTAGCGTTTCGTTTCGTGAGCGTTTGTGCCATTCGGCTACGCACCCTGGTGATAAATACTTTCAAATGTTGGATTATGTTATCAATTCGTCTGTATATTTTTTAATGTTTGTTATTCGATATCTCCGTCATTTCTGAACCAATTTTGAAATTTGGATGATTCTGAAGTACTTACAGATGAGAATGATTATCAGAACGGAACTCTAACCAGGGGTGGCTCACTCTTCATCAGCAATTCCACTGCACCAAATGTCACTGTTCTGGACGTAAGTGCATGCTGTTCTTATAAAAATACCAAAGTCACTATAAGTGTGCCGTTCAGATTTGAGGAGTTCCGTTCTGACCATCATCAGCAGTTCCACTGCACCAAATGTCACTGTTCTGGACGTAAGTGCATGCTGTTCTTATAAAAATACCAAAGTCACTATAAGTGTGCCGTTTAGATTTGAGGAGTTCCATTATGACCATCATCAGGAGTTCCACTGCACCAAATGTTACTGTTCCGTACGTAAATGCATGCTGTTCCTTTAAAAACACAAAAATCACCATATGTATGCCTTTCAGATTTGAGGAGTTCCCTCGATTTCTCCAGGATTCCATCATCAGAACTGGGAAGAATGGGACCAATCTGTATGCATATACATTCAATCAAAAAAAAAAAAATTTCAAAATCGGTCCAGTAACGACGGAGATATCGAGGAACAAACATTAAAAAAAAAACATTTACAGACGAATTGAGAACCCCTTCCCTTGAGATTTGGAAGGCGGTTAAAAACGAATAACTTGCTAGTTTGCTTAGTTTTTGATTTTCTAAAAACTTTCAGTTTGGCCCTCGTATTTCTGGTCAACATTAACAATCCATAGCAGTGAATATCCGTTTAGTATACGTCCCGAATTTTCTATATGTACGCAACAAATATTACATACCTATTTCTATTTTTTATTAATTTTAAGACAACAAAATCTTAAAAGCTCACCAAATAGTATTAACCTTTTTCTTTTACTCAAGCTCACGGAAAGTACTTATAAACAGTTTTTTGTGTTCTGTGACTCAGCTATACTAACTCATTGGTTCTACCGCAGCATAAATGTCAAACTTCAAAATAGTGTCATCCCAAAGTCTGTTTATGCAAAAGCCAAATACTATAGTTATTTGTTATACAAGGGGGCAAAGTTGTATTTTAACGCCGAGTGTGGAATTGAAAAACGAGCAAGTGAAAGAATGCTATAGTTGAACCACGATCGAAGCGAGTGGTTCGAGAATAGAATCCTGAACTTGCGAGTTTTTTAACACACGAGAAGTAAAATACATTTGCACCCGAGTGTAACACAAAACTTTTCCCCTCACTATAGCGAGGAAACTACAACGCAAAAAATGCGTTTATCACTGCTTCCAGTAGTTCCACAGGTGGTAAATCATCTTTATTACTAGATTCACCTACTTTTATCAATTTTAAAGCAGTTAATTTGACTTTATTCAAGGTCAAATTACTTTACCCACTAGTGGATAAAATGCGTTTTTACCCGCTGGTATTAAAGGACAAAACACGTGTTTCCGAGCTAGTGAGGGGAAAAAGAATTTGCACGATACTCGTTTTTAGCAGAATTGTGCTTAACTGCGCGGTAGCCATAGACAAAAAGTGAAGTGAAGTGACTAAAGATATATTAATAACAGCGTAAACCAGAAATATAGTGCAGCTGCATGCAGAAGAAGTAGAAGAACCACCAACGCAGAAGCCTCTGCCAGCAAGCTCAACTCGCAGAAGCCGGTAAGCCAACGAGCCTTTGATGTACAACCTTTTCATACTTAAATAAATAAATATTATAGGACGTCCTTATACAGATTGACTGAGTCCCACGATAAGCTCAAGAAGGCTTGTGATAGTTGTGATGTGGGTACTCAGACAACGATATACATAATACTATACTGTGCTCATCACACAAACAAATGCCCTTACCGGGATTCGAACCCAGGGCCGCGGGTAGCAGGCAGGGTCACTACCGACTAGGCCAAACCGGTCGTCTAAGTCAGTAATATTAGTGTAATACTTATTTATTACAAATTATACACTGTCATATGTTTAAACCTTCCTCAAGAAGCACTCCATTATAGGGCCCACCTATAATTAAATTTTTCCCCTCACTAGCTCGGAAACACGTGTTTTGTCCTTTAATACCAGCGGGTAAAAACGCATTTTATCCACTAGTGGGTAAAGTAATTTGACCTTGAATAAAGTCAAATTAACTGCTTTAAAATTGATAAAAGTAGGTAAATCTAGTAATTAAGATGATTTACCACCTGTGGAACTACTGGAAGCAATGATAAATGCATTTTTTTGCGTTGTAGTTTCCTCGCTATAGTGAGGGGAAAAGTTTTGTGTTACACTCGGTGCAAATGTATTTTACTTCTCGTGTGTTAAAAAACTCGCAAGTTCAGGATTCTATAGTTGAACCACGAGCGAAGCGCGTTTCACTTGCTCGTTTTTCAATTCCACACTCAGCGTTAAAATACAACTTTGCCCCCTTGTATAACAAATAACTATTCCTATGCCAATTTTATTTAAACTAACTACGTTGGCATCTCTAGCATTTTTTTGCTGTAACATTCTGCTCAAGGATTTATTTGATGCCTACTTACTAACTGTAAGTTTTCTTTCTAAGTGATTTGAAGTATAAATAACAAATAAAGTTTTACCAAAGTAAAATTAGTTGCAGTATTTCATCTCAAATAAATGTAGAAACACTCATATATGCACTTGCATGTACAGTGAGTTGCAAAATCGCATGGAGAAATTATTAATGAATTCATTGATAAATTCGCCATGCACTTTTGCAGCTGATAGTACAGTCAACCAATTGGACTAGGCCACTGTAGAACTATGTCATAGTGACGTTATAAATCAGATGTAAGAAATTTCTGTACTGCTTGTCATTTTGGCATGGTTTGGACTGTATGTATAACACCGTCGCAAGCGCAGACAGCTTTTGGCCGAAGATCTTTCGGTGATTCCGGGACCACCTGCTGAATCAGACGATGCAACGGAGCTACGTTGTGAAGGGAATATTAGGCCAGGACAAAAACATCACATCAATTTAATACCAACATGTATTTTCCAATTCTCAATCGATCCGTTTGGACAAGTCGCGTGACAGACCACGTGACTTGTCCAAACAGTCAATCGACTGTTTCTTACTGAATAAAATAGTATTAATTACTGATTTGAATATGGAAATTCCGAAGCAATATCGTTTTAAATTAAAATAATATTTAATTACCTTACAGTTGTGACGTTGTCGGCCAAATAGCAAGGTTGTATTATTCAGTTTTGTATTTCTCACTATCTGCTTATAGTTTCTTTATATTAAATAAATTAAATAAATATATATTATAGGACATTCTTACATAGATTGACTGAGATCCACGGTAAGCTCAAGAAGGCTTGTGTTGCAGGTTCTCAGACAACGATATTATATAATACACAAATACTTTTATACATAGAAAACATCCATGACTATCTGCGCTCATCACACAAATAAATGCTCTTACCGGGATTCGAACCCGGTATTCAGGATATTGTATTTTCTTTAATTACACAGTATCTTGTTTTTACTATTATGATGTGTAATTGTGTTACTTATTTGAATTTTAAATAAAGTTTATAAGTACGGGTCCAGTTAAAAATACTGTACTCTGTCTCTAGACTGTGTTTCTTACGGCTCAATAAACACAGCTGTAGGCCGTAAGCCCGGAAAAGTAAAACAGGCGAGCGCAAAGTGGGAGCGAAGTAGCCCCCGGGCTGAATAGAAGGGGCTTATAGGGACGCGAGTTTAACCCCTGGAAACACTTGTACTTTGCTACATCCTTATCAGGGTCCATTTATGTTTAATATGGTATGCGAATAAATTATCTTATCTTATCTTATCTTAACACTGCTGTCAAAATTTGCTGCTGAATACCCTTCAATTTGTCAATTACAGTTGAAATTGGTTGGGACAGATCTAAATCTTTAAGAGAGTGTTTACCAACTTAATGCTTAGAAACGCTCCTATAACTTAGTTCATAGGTATCCATGGGCAGCGGTTATCACTAACCATCAGCCGATCTGTTTGCTCGTTGTTAATATGTTGTTATATTTTAATGTACATTCTGGTTCCAAACTGAAAATAAATTTTGATCTAAATACAAATTTTCATATCCTTTTACAAGTTTTTTTTTCACATGGCATTCATGACTAAATCAACTTACTAGGTTTAGTAGTTTTTGCTCCGTCGATGAATCAGTCAGGACACTTATCCATACTAATATTATAAATGTGTGTGTGTGTCTGTTTGTTTGTCCGTCTTTCACGGCAAAATGGAGCGACGAATCGTCGTGATTTAAGTGGATATACTTGAAGGGACGAAGAGTGACATAGGCTACTTTTTGCCTCTTTCTAACACAAGCAAAGCCGCAGGCAAAAGGTCGTAAATTATATCGAAAATAGCATGAGCAATGTTGGGCAGCAACCATGTTCTGTGTGAAAATTAACATAGTAGAGAGCTCTACGGCATCAGAACCTCTACCATATATTTTTTACTCGAAATCGTAAACGGAATACCAATTCATTGTATGGAGAAAAATGAATAGTGCCCCTAACGATTAATAGAACCTAAAATTACATTATTACTACTAGATTATGGTATGTAACGTCCTCATGGCACCATTATTTCATTACGAGAATATATGTATGACTGATAGCCAGTTGGTTACCGAAAATTCAGATAATTTTTATAAAGTTTGCGACCGGTCTGGCCTAGGGCGTAGTGACCCTGCCTGCTGCGCCGCGGTCCCGGGTTCGAATCCCGGTAAGGGTATTTATTTGTGTGATGAGCACAGATATTTGTTCCTGAGTCATGGATGTTTTCTATGTATATTATATATATCGTTGTCTGAGTACTTGCAACACAAGCCTTCTTGAGCTTATCGTGGGACTCAGTCAATCTGTGTAAGAATGTCCTATAATATTTATTTAATATTTATTTATTTATTTAAAAAAAGTTGGAGAAAAGCGGAACTACCACGATACTGATTGACAGTGTACATACAGGATAACGTAAGGTTATTTAGATTCTGTTTAAAACCTTCTGTCTATATTTTTAATTTTTGACGCAAAAACGATGGGATGTTTGACCTGTCTGTCTGTTTATCTGTGAGTGTGCCTGTCTGTACGGTAGCATTTGTAGCTGCCGAATGGATGGACCGACATCGATTTAGTTTATTTCTTTTGAAAGCTGAATTAGTCGGTAGTGTTCTTAGCTATGTTTAATGGAAATGGGTACACTATGTCGTGGGTTTTTTCAAAATTTTAATTTTGAGTTTTGGTTATTTTCTGTATTTATTATCATACATCGGGGTTTTGGGAGCGGGAATGATTAACACTAGCCCAAAAACGGTGAAAACGATAAACAACAGACATTACTTTAACATTTCTAGGTACATTTGGAGCCAGTTACATAGTTTAATCTATATTTCAGTAATGCAAGTTACTATAAACAGAGTTATAAATACACGAATTCATTCCCGCTCCCAAAACCCCGATGTATGTTTATTATGCATAGATTTCCTTGACTTTTACACTATCGAATAACGTGTGATAGGCTAGTAGACATTCCAACACGTTGATCACGTAGACAATGTAGTAGTGATTGAATACAGATAAAACGCCTCTCCATACGATAAAGGATTGCCTCTCAGCACGTAGGCTTGTCACATATAAGCTACAACTATTAAACAGCGTGTGGATTCCATACGGGCGAATAATGTACCCACTTATAGTATCTGATGGTACGAATCGTATAGGATAATCATTTTGTTGAAAAAGTGTTATTAATTAAAAGTAATCAATTTTGGAAATCTGGCTAAGCAGCAATGTACACCATCCAATTATCTTGACATGACATAAACGTCATGTCGTAATGACGTTTAGGTAGGTACGCTAATTGATGTGGACATAATACATTGCGTGCTGAGTTATTATGTATGAAAAAAAATATTTCATCTATTTAAAAAAAAAATCATGTAGTTGGGCTCCTTAGATCCGATACTAATCGTCATTAAGATATTCGCCCGTATGGAATACACACGCTGTATAATGTATCAGGGGGGAGATTAGGAGATAAGTGGATAATACACCTTCTGAACAACTAGTCTACAGTGTTCACTTCAACAACCTCCCAGGCACTCTGACTATTTCAAACGTATTTTCAACTAGAAAACTCATAGTAAAAGCCCTGTCCTGGTGTATGGAACAGTAACCGAGCCACCCGAAATGTCGTATTACATTACCATCTCGTGGCATTTCCACGAAAATGGGTTAAAATGGAAGTGCATTCTGTCTACGAGCGCCGCCACAGGCCACAGAGTATATTTAACACGTTCACTGCAGTACAGGGCCGAGATACTTTAGGAAATGTATATGAGATTGTAGATAAAAGACTTTACTTTCATATAAAAACTGTTAAAATCGGTTCGAATGATATCTTTGAAATATCAACATACAAAGACGTTTCGCGAATTAATCAGCGAATTCTCCAAAAGATGGCGCAACCTACACGATATTAGTGATAAAGATTTATAAATGATATAATCGATTCACATGAATATTATTCCAAAAAACCAGTCACAGAGGTTTTGCAAATTAGTTTGCTAATTCACCGATAGATGGCGATACCTACACGATAGTGCCAAAATGTGTAGTAAATTAGTAGTAAATTTCAAGCTATATTCACTGGCATCCCTCACAGAGTTATAACTTTTAAATCCTCATTCCGCGGTGGAAATCTTAACTGGGTGTATGATTATAAATAAAATAAATGAATACTTAATTTGCCTGTACAATTTTCCGCTCCGCTTTTGTCGTAATCAAAAGTTTATAACAAACTCATTATTCAGCGATGCAAACTCAAAACTACATGTAAAGTAAAACTTCACACCGCTAACAAGGTCTCTCAACAGCACGTCTTTAAAACTAAACTTTAACGTCTTGAAGTAAGGTTAACAATATTCTGGGATAAGCTAACCAGAAAATTCAAATTTTGAAAAAACCCCCGACCGCGACATAGTAGACCGATTTTCATCATGAAACATGACTAAGAACACTCCCGATTTTCAGACAAAAAAAAAACTAAATTTACAACCGTTTATCCGTTCGGGAGCTTCGGTGCCACAGACAGACACACACACACAGACAGACAGACACGTTAGAGTGCATGACAAACAATTGAAACTCATACAAGAGTCATGCCGGTCTAGCCGAATGAATGGCCATCGACCATCGTTGGCGCAAATATATATATAGCTGCCAGCCTTTCGCGGCGTTTCGTTTTCGTTTCGCGTCGTAGAAATGCCATTCGGCTACGGCACCAGGGTGGCTAGCCGAATGGCACAATCGCTCACGAAACGCTCACGAAACGAAGCGCTAGTAGATATCTATCTCTATCGCGCCTGGCCCCGTAGCCGAATGGCATTTCTCCGACGCCAAACGAAAGCGATACGCCGCTGGCTCTGTCGCGCCAATACGCAAGCGCGATAGAGATAGATATCTACTAGCGCTTCGTTTCGTGAGCGTTTCGTGAGCGATTGTGCCATTCGGCTAGCCACCCTAATAGGTGCGTAGATATCTATCTCTATCGCTCTTGCGTGTTGGCGCGACAGAGCCAGACTAGCTTTCGCGGCGTTTCGTTTTCGTTTGGCGTCGGAGAAATGCCATTCGGCTACGGGGCCAGGTTTCCCACTGAGTGTAATATTAAATGAAACTTGTTGGAAGTGAGGTATACGTGTTCGGATGCTTCCGGCTTGTACTCGTGAAAACTTGTTTTGTTCCATTTGAACTGGTTCAACGTTTCACCTTTTAGTTTCTAAAGAGTTTTGCGAAATAATGTATAAGATTAGCTAGTTTGAAATTGTAGAACAGTTACTTAACGAGAGAATTGTTTACAGTGATCTGAACTCAACTGATAGTAGTTGTAGAGTGATAATTTAAGCTAATAATAAAATTCAAGTCCAGTAAGCACCTAGACTTGGCTCACGAGATAATCGCCATGTGGGATGTTGATTCGACGATCATTGTTCCGATAGTCGTTTCAGCGAACGGTCTCATAGCGAAGAGTCTCGACCAACATCTTAAGAGACTCTCGCTAGGTGGCTGGATCAAGGGCCAGATGCAGAAGGCGGTGATCTTGGACACAGCGCGGATAGTCCGACGGTTCATCTCTCTGCAGCCCTAACCAGCGGCTTGGGCCCTGCCCCGCTGCTGGCGGCACCCTAGGTTAGGTTTTTTATAAAATGTTTAGGTGTTTTTATAATTATATTATTTTTATATACTTATTGTAAAATACTTACCTAGCCTAAGAATGAAAATGAATACAGAAATAAATTGTCATACATCAATTTCTTTAATATTAAATTATCGCCTGATTTGTAGTTTTTAAGTAGGTAGTTTCAACATTTTATATGAAATATTCTTTTAATAAATCAACCACAATTTATAAATACCAAATTGTATTATATTTTGAGAAAAGACCTTGTTTGAAATGTTTCATAAAAATTATAAACTTAAATACCTACATTACATTATATACCTACACAATACATTAAATTCACGCCTGTATTCTCAAAAGGGGAAGACAGAGTACGTAAAGTGCTCAAGTTTCGGTGCCTCTTAGCAATTAAGGGCTTGAAAGAAAACGAAATTGAGATATTGAACGATCGAACTTATATCCCGCAGTCGACTTCTACGACACCCAAGCGAGGAAAGGGGTAGTGAAATTCATAACCCCTCAACACACGGGAAAACTAGTTAAATGCATATTTATAAAAGTGTACTTTGAAATTCTATTTAGTGTGCATTTAATTTAAATATCACTTTATATACTCCGCCTGTGACAATATTCTTTACTTTAAAAAAATCTTATCTCTTTCACACATACATTACATATTAAATCTTCATTCAAAGATATTAGGATTCAAATTTGCTAAAAGTTTAGCTGTTATAGGTTGGTTTGAAAGTAATATTATTTCCAAGCACTGAGTTGAAACTTATTTAAGAAGAACGTTTTGCCATAATCATTTTATAAAATGCAAGCTCTTAGAAGAATTTTCCTTTGCTTTGAATGGAAATGATATTAAATGTGTAGAAATAACTAGGAAAAGGGCTATATTAATGTTTTATTATAAACATATGACGAAGCATTTTGTTGATTAGCATTTGTGGCCACCTGACGAAGCCTGCGTTGCGGATGACTTTTCAAATCAGATAAGTGCTTTGTTTTTATTTTTACACTTTCGCTACATACGGGTTTCCCCATGTAATCGGCTACGCTTCTACGAGCGGTGTGCCCGACAGTCGGGTTCTTGGTAGCGAAAGTGTTAGGTTGGTAGGATGTAAACGTATACCGCGTATACGGTAGGTAAGTACGTTAAACATTACTTTAATCAATCTGCTTTAAACAAATTTAACATAAACTTGCTTCGTTGCGATCTCGATGCGTAGAGGCGGGGTCGCTACTCTTGAAAAAGATCCTCGGAAATGAATCGAAACATGACGAGCGTAATATCGACTTAATACGTCATTTTTAATAGACCTGGTAATACCTAACTAGAATAAAATGAACATAAGGTCGAGCCAAATGTGTAATGATATATTTTATACTCGATCAAGGAAGGGTACGGCAATATCTTCTGAATGACTGAACGCGAGGATTTTTGCGTCTTTCACGCTTTGTCGCTCAGGGTACGGTGCGTGTAATATTAGGTCGGGGAAAAAGTGTTTTACTTATTTTGAACCCCGGACGCAAAAACGACGGGGTGTTATAAGTTTGACGTGTCTGTCTGTCTGTTTGTCTGTCTGTCTGTCTGTCTGTCTGTTTGTCTGTCTGTCTGTGTGTGTGTCTGTCTGTGGCATCGTAGCTCCCGAACGGATGAACCGATTTAGATTTAGGTTTTTTTTTGTTTGAAAGCTGAGTTAGTCGGGAGTGTTCTTAGCTATGTTTCATGAAAATCGGTCTACATGTTGCACTTCCGACCAACTTCCGACGAATTGAATGATTGTTAATACCTCAACTTTGTTAATTAATACTGCACTGTGTCACTGCTACTTAAGTTGCAATAAAATAGTTATTTCCTATACAAGGGTGCAAAGTTGTATTTTAACGCCGAGTGTGGAATTGAAAAACGAGCAAGTGAAAGGATTCTATACTTAGTTGAGAATAGAATCCTGAGCTTGCGAGTTTGTTATAGACCCAGAGCCCAGGCCCGCCAGACCTTCCTCAAATTCTCAAGGATGAAACTTTGGGACAATGTAGAGTTCATATCGGCGGTTAATGTGTGCATATTTTCTAGTTCGGCCCATCGGCCAATTTTTTGCTATCAAGTGATGAAGGTGAAAAAAAAAAGTGCTTACTTTCCTTAAATTCTCAAAGCTGATTTTTATATATGTGTTAGAGCACGTTGTTAGAAATTGGTTATCATCAATGCCAGACCGTTTCCGCCGGCCATAACTTTTACCAGACGCGACAAAGTTGGCAAAAAACGACTCTAACTTACCTCATTTTCTCAAGCCTGATTTTGATATATGATACGCAGGGACCTATAACTAGACCGTTTGTAAGCAGCCAGACCAATCGGATGGACCCAACCATCCGCCAGACCGACTTAAAGTTTCGATATGAGCATTAGTAGAATTGAAATATTCCGGGTCTATAAAAGCTAAAAACTTGAATTTTCTACATTAAGCTACGTGTATATTGTATACTTGACGTAATAAGCGACTTTCAAAAATTTTACTTCTAAGGAAATAAAAAAATGAAAGTTTATATGTGGTGCAAGATTAATTTTAAGCTACGAATTTTATTTACACTGCGTAAGTACATGTGTATTTTATTATAAATATAACTTTTACCAGACGCGACAAAGTTGGCAAAAAACGACTCTAACTTACCTCATTTTCTCAAGCCTGATTTTGATATATGATACGAAGGGACCTGTAACTAGACCGTTTGTAAGCAGCCAGACCAATTGGATGGACCCAACCATCCGCCAGACCGACTTAAAGTTTCGATATGAGCATTAGTAGAATTGAAATATTCCGGGTCTATAAAAGCTAAAAACTTGAATTTTCTACATTAAGCTACGTGTATATTGTATACTTGACGTAATAAGCGACTTTCAAAAATTTTACTTCTAAGAAAATAAAAAAATGAAAGTTTATATGTGGTGCAAGATTAATTTTAAGCTAAACTTTCATTTTTTTAATTTCTTAGAAGTAAAATTTTTGAAAGTCGCTTATTACGTCAAGTATACAATATACACGTAGCTTAATGTAGAAAATTCAAGTTTTTAGCTTTTATAGACCCGGAATATTTCAATTCTACTAATGCTCATATCGAAACTTTAAGTCGGTCTGGCGGATGGTTGGGTCCATCCAATTGGTCTGGCTGCTTACAAACGGTCTAGTTACAGGTCCCTTCGTATCATATATCAAAATCAGGCTTGAGAAAATGAGGTAAGTTAGAGTCGTTTTTTGCCAACTTTGTCGCGTCTGGTAAAAGTTATATTTATAATAAAATACACATGTACTTACGCAGTGTAAATAAAATTCGTAGCTTAAAATTAATCTTGCACCACATATAAACTTTCATTTTTTATTTCCTTAGAAGTAAAATTTTTGAAAGTCGCTTATTACGTCAAGTATACAATATACACGTAGCTTAATGTAGAAAATTCAAGTTTTTAGCTTTTATAGACCCGGAATATTTCAATTCTACTAATGCTCATATCGAAACTTTAAGTCGGTCTGGCGGATGGTTGGGTCCATCCGATTGGTCTGGCTGCTTACAAACGGTCTAGTTATAGGTCCCTGCGTATCATATATCAAAATCAGGCTTGAGAAAATGAGGTAAGTTAGAGTCGTTTTTTGCCAACTTTGTCGCGTCTGGTAAAAGTTATGGCCGGCGGAAACGGTCTGGCATTGATGATAACCAATTTCTAACAACGTGCTCTAACACATATATAAAAATCAGCTTTGAGAATTTAAGGAAAGTAAGCACTCTTTTTTTTCACCTTCATCACTTGATAGCAAAAAATTGGCCGATGGGCCGAACTAGAAAATATGCACACATTAACCGCCGATATGAACTCTACATTGTCCCAAAGTTTCATCCTTGAGAATTTGAGGAAGGTCTGGCGGGCCTGGGCTCTTGATCTATTAACACACGAGAAGTAATTACATTTGCACCCGTTTGAATCACAAAACTTTTCCCCTCATTATAGCGAGGAAAGTACAAAAAAAAAACGCGTTTATCACTGCTTCCAGTAGTTCCACAGGTGGTAAATCATCGTTATCACTATTAGATTTAGTCACTTTTATAAATTTTAAAGCAGAAAAAAATACTATATTCAAGGTTAAATGACTTTATCCACTAGTGGGTAAAATAAGTTTTTACCCGTTGGTAATGACAAAACACGTGTTTCCGAGCTAGTGAGGGGAAATTATTATTATTCAATTGCTTATCTGGCTGGTATGAATAACCTCTTAAGGGCCAATTGCACCAACGAAAATGGAGGGTTAACCCGAGCGTTAACCCACCATTTTATATGGAATTTGACAGATGACAGCCCACTAACCCCGAGTTAAGTGGTTGGTGCAAGTGGACCTAAAAGGAGTAAAATTTAAAAATATTTTCATGCCACTTTGATTTGTATACTGGCCACCAAAGCGAGAGAACCTTAAGTCCGTTTTCACGTTATCCGATCCGATATCGGATGTCGGAAGTATTTCAAAGGAAGAAATCCAAGATGGCACCTGTAATGTATGGGATTTCGGTCCGACATCCGATATCAGTTCGGATAATGTGAAAGCGCACGAATAGTACCTAATGTTACATTTTGCAACTTAGGGCGAGACTCTAGTTTGCAATATGACATTGTAGTATCGTCCCGTTTTCTCACGTAAATTTATTTGAAAAGGACCACACTACAGTATTGCCAATTTTTAATTTCTACTCATTTTGTCAAGCCGTACCGGCTTATAAAATTTTAATACCCATATTGCAAGTTAAATAAAAGCATTGGCCTTTGCTCCACGTAAAATTCAATGTAGAAACAACACTTTTGCATAAAACTGCTGGTATAACAGTTTTGCATTGTGTCTGTTTGTACAAAATGCTTACGAGATTAAATTCAAAGTGTTCCAGAAACAGTTCCATGGGCGGAAAGTAACATTTAATGGAAGAGACGTTTGGCGGTGCTCCAAGTGAGAGTGCAGAGTAATACAGGGTGGGATGATACGGTGGTTTGATTTTCTTTACACTACGTCACACTATTACCACAGTATAAAAACCGGCCAAGAGCGTGTCGGGCCACGCTCAGTGTAGGGTTCCGTAGTTTTTCGTATTTTTGTCAAAAACTACTGAACCTATCAAGTTCAAAACAATTTTCCTAGAAAGTCTTTACAAAGTTCTACTTTGGTGATTTTTTTCATATTTTTTAAACATATGGTTCAAAAGTTAGAGGGGGGGGGGACGCACTTTTTTTCCTTTAAGAGCGATTATTTCCGAAACTATTAATATTATCAAAACAAAAAATGATCTTAGTAAACCCTTATTCATTTTTAAATACCTATCCAACAATATATCACACGTTGGGGTTGGAATGAAAAAAAATATCAGCCCCCACTTTGCATGTAGGGGGGGTACCCTAATGAAACATTTTTTCCCATTTTTTATTTTTGCACTTTGTTGGCGTGATTGATATACATATTGGTACCAAATTTCAGCTTTCTAGTGCTTACGGTTACTGAGATTATCCGCGGACGGACGGACGGACGGACGGACAGACAGACATGGCGAAACTATAAGGGTTCCTAGTTGACTACGGAACCCTAATAAAGGGTACTATCGCACATGGCCACTCCTGCTCTCCGCTGAAAGTGCCGCCCATCCTCTCTCGATTACCTCACAGTTTACCGCTTGTCAAAAACGCGAACAATCGACCTGTCATATTTACGTATACCATTTTTTTCAAAGTTGTCCATCCCACTTTTTTTGTAACACGGGTATTTTTTACGCGATTCATACTGAGAATCGCGAGGTCTTTCGATCCTGATAGGAGAAAAAAAATGTCCCAAGATTTTCATACATTTTTCAGACCTTCCATTCCGTTACCGCTATACAAAATGTATGTAATGGTAACGGAATGGGAAAAAACCTTGGGACCCTTTTTTCTCCTATTAGGATTGAAAGAGCTTGCGATTCTGAGTGGAAATCACATAAAAATATCCAAATAAAAAAAAACACAACTTTGAAAAAAAAGGCCCATTTCACTCATACAAGCATAGTACGCGTTCACCTACACGAGCTTAGACTCTGTGCTAGGAACGCGTCTCTTTCATATATTGGATCGGGTACGTATCACAATGTCTAAAGTTAAAAAACCTAACGTCAAATGACCTACGTTCAAAATACATAATGGTGTTTCGACCGAAATTCAAAATACCTAAAGTTTAAAAAGGTGCATATTATAATGTCTAAAATAAAAAAACTAACGTTAAATGACCTACGTTCAAAATACCTAAAATTAAAAAAACGAACGTTAAATGACCTACGTTCAAAATACCTAAAATCGAAATACCTAATGATTAAATCCGAAAATCAAAAATGTCTAATAAATGGGGCTTAAATAAACAGTTTATCCTTGAATCGTCGACAGATAATTAATCGAATATTATTTCAAAGACAACGTTTAAAATAATTTCATTTCATCGACAGTTCATATCGTAGAATGATCGATACAAGTCAAATTAAACCGTGGACTTTTATTTCGTAGATAACTTATTCCGAGAATACTTTATATCGTAGTATTTTGGTTTGTATTTTTTCATTTCATTTTGTTTTACATTAAATAAAATTTATTACGCGTAATATTATTTCAATTGTGTAATTGTGTATACCTAATAAATATTTCAATTGTTAATTTTTCTAAAATTTTACAATTTGTAATTTTTTTGTTTTTATGTTTGGTCACAACTAACGTAACCTTCTTCTAACCTATTTTAAAGGTCGTGCGTTGATGTGTAGGGTCGCAGTTCTAACCTAACCTAAACCTACTCTGTAAGCCGTTCTTTTCTGTGTGATCGCAGTTCTAACCTAACCTAAACCTACTCTGTAAACTGTTTGTTTTGTGTGTGGTCACAGTACTAACCTAACCTAAACCTAATCTGTAAACTGTTTTTGCGCGTGGTCACAGTTCTAACCTAACCTAAACCTACTGGAAGAAATCCCTCTATGGGATAAGTTCGCCTTTGTACTTCGCATCTCAATGTATGTTATTTTTAATGTGTTTTTGTACAATAAAGAGTTACTACTACTACTACTACTACTACTACCTACTTTAAAAGCCGTTCGTTGTTGTGTAAGGGCGGAGTTCTAACCTAACCTAAACTTACTCTAATATAGGATTTAAACCAATCGGGTTCCATCTATTTGGCATACCTTTAATTGTCCGAAACGATTTTCGCATAACAGACTTCGCATAATCGATTTTCGACGAATGTTAGTTTGGCAGAAAACTTATTTGACATAATATAAAATAATACTAATATTACTTTGTACGAAAATGAGTTCGCATAATACTTTTTACGCCGATTGTTTTTTATGAATAACATTGATTTGCAACATTGTATTTGAAATATTTCTTAAAATCAGAATAACCACCCATACTAAATGCAGTCAGGAGAGTCGGTTAGGTTAGGTTAGAACTGCGACCTCAATAAATACAATATTTTGTTAAGAATGCACGAATGTCGGTTAGGTTAGGTTAGAACTGCAACATCAATATAGTAGTATTAGCTATGATAAAAATTCTGCGTGATAAATTTCGACTAAACAATGTTATGCATAGAAACCACTCGACGAAAAACCTTTATGCACAACATATGCCTAGATAAATTATGCGTAACTAATATTGCTTAAAATTAATACTTCAAATACCCTCTTTTACGCTCGCGGAACCTACCCTACTACTTCGGTATTTTGACCGGTTAATCATTTTAGGTATTTTGACCATAGGGTATTTCAAATTTTGGTGTATAAAATTTAGGTTTCATAGGTTTTGGTATTTCAAACATTAGGTATTTAGTCCAATAGGTATTTTAAATTTCGGTAATTCGTGCGTAGGTGAATCTTGCTTAGGTATTTAAAATCATTAGGTATTTTGAACGTAGGTCATTTAACGTTAGGTTTTTTAATTTTAGACATTGTGATACGTACCCATTGGATCGCCAGTGTCCCGAGGTGTGCTATTACTACAATATACACACCTGTTTACCTACTTAAAGACTATATATTGGTTAAATTGTGGTGTAGGCGAGAGGCTGGCAACCTGTCACTGCAATGCCACAGTTTCGTTTTCTTTTAACCCCTTATTTGCCAAGAGTGGCCCTGAAGCTTTAGTAATTTCATGTGCTCTACCTACCCCTTTATGGGATACAGGCGTGATTGTATGTATGTATGAATGTATACCTACTTGTGGATTCATTTGCGCTAAAAAAACACATAAGTAAATATTTTTTCATCACACCAGTTTGTAAAGGCTCTCTTGATTCTTCGAAAATGGGTAGCAAAATTGCATTTTATCCACAAGAGTGCAAAGTAATTTCATACTTTTAACTTGATGTCTTAAGCTGGCTAGTGGAATTTACCTACAAATCATGATTTTAAATAAGTACCTATAATGTTTTAATAAATTTATGGATTTGATTTAGTTTGATGTTTTACAGTTAGTATTTTATTCGGGTTGGTGTGATGATTTTGTGTTTCACTCGGTGGCAATATTTTGTCATTTTTCGAACCAATTTATCATTATACCATGCACATATTCCGTGTTTTCAAGAAATATTTTTCATGGCATTCTAAATTTTTTGAGTCTACGGTGACGGCTTAGTAGATGATATTTAGGAGATTATTTTGTAAATACTGTTTTCTCAAACATGCAATGAAATATTGTCTTTACGTTCCTTAAAATGGGCTGGGAAGTATCGCTATTTGGGCGCAACAACTCGAGAGGACTGTAAAGGGATTTCATATTATTTTTTAGGCCTAGGCCTGCAAAGTAACTTTTTTTTATAAAATATTGTCCTTTAGAGCATTTTTTTTTATTTCATTGTATGTTTGAGAAAATCACTATACATATGCCTCGGCGTGAAAACGGATTCCCGGCCTCGTATCTATACCCACTTGGCTGGAAATCCTCATTTTCCCGGCCTCTGATGTAATGTACTATTACATTTAGCTTTAAATACAGCTTAGAAGCAAGTCAAGAAAATGTATTGACCGCAGTCACTATTAAAATCAACCTGTATACAAGCTTGTGGTTTGCAAATACATTTTACGGAACAGAGAAGTCAGGTCTAGTAGGGCTGTAGGCCAAAAGATAAGACCACTTACTATACTGACGACCTGTCTGACGCAGTCGGTAGTGACCCTGCCTGCTACGCCGCGGTCCCCGGTTCGAATCCCGGTAAGGGCATTTATTTGTGTGATGAGCACAGATATTTGTCCCTGAGTCATGGATGTTTTCTATGTATATAAGTATTTGTATATTATATATAAAATAAAATAAATAAAATAAAAAAATATTTATTGCCACAACTAAGAATATTGTACAACTTAATAACTTAATACTACATTTACAGAACAGAAAAAAAATAAATAAACGAAAGTACATACACTTAGAAACTAGGCAATGGGTACGAGTCTCAGCATGTGCTAGTTAGACATAGTGAGCTATCTAGCGCTGATTTTCAGATATATCGTTGTCTGAGTACCCACAACACAAGCCTTCTTGAGCTTACCGTGGGCCTCAGTCAATCTGTGTAAGAATGTCCTATAATATTTATTTTTTATTATTTTATTTTATACTGGGGGTCCAGCTAAGATTAGGTACATATTTCTACAACAGGGAAAGTTTGAGACAGTCAGCCATCTTATATTATGCTAATGTTCCCGTCTACAAATCTCTATTCTCAATAGATTCTCATGAAATCTCAATATAGTTTTTGAACATTTCACATAATGCGGAATTGGCCATAAAATATTTAAGCACCAATAAATATTTTAACTATAAAACTCCCGTGAGACTCATACATATTTAAAAATATTTTAAGCGGGTTACTCTTGAGAAAGGTCCTCGAAATTGGATCGAAACATGTCGAACGCTATATCGACTTAATACTTGAGTAACCCGCTTAAAATATTTTTAAACCAATAAATATCATGTATTTTTAACCGTCGCCTCATATCTCAAGAAGGACGGTTATCAAGTCGTCTGTATGTTTTTTATTTTTTTAATTTTTTATGTTTGTTCCTCGATATCTCCGTCGTTCCTGGACCGATTTTGAAAATTTTTTTTTTGATTGAATGTATATACATACAGATTGGTCCCATTTTTCTCAGAACCCAGTTCTGATGATGGGATCCTGGAGAAATCGAGGGAACTCCTCAAATCTGAAAGGCATACATATGGTGATTTTTGTGTTAATAAAGGAACAGCATGCATTTAGGTACGGAACAGTGACATTTGGTGCAGTGGAACTGCTGATGATGGCCAGAACGGAACTCTTCAAATCTGAACGGCACGCTTATAGTGACTTGGGTATTTTTATACGAACAGCATGCACTTTCGTACAGAACAGTGACATTTGGTGCAGTGGAATTTCTGATGATGGTCAGAACCGAACTCCTCAAATCTGAACGGCACGCTTATAGTGACTTTGGTATTTTTATAAGAACAGCATGCACTTTCGTCCAGAACAGTGACATTTGGTGCAGTGGAACTGCTGATGATGGCCAGAACCAAACTCCTCAAATCTGAACGGCACGCTTATAGTGACTTTGCCATTTTTATAAGAACAGCATGCACTTTCGTCCAGAACAGTGACATTTGGTGCAGTGGAATTTCTGATGATGGTCAGAACCGAACTCCTCAAATCTGAACGGCACGCTTATAGTGACTTTGGTATTTTTATAAGAACATCATGCACTTTCGTTCAGAACAGTGACATTTGGTGCAGTGGAACTGCTGATGATGGCCAGAACCAAACTCCTCAAATCTGAACGGCACGCTTATAGTGACTTTGCCATTTTTATAAGAACAGCATGCACTTTCATCCAGAACAGTGACATTTGGTGCAGTGGAATTTCTGATGATGGTCAGAACCGAACTGTTCAAATCTGAACGGCATACTTATAGTGACTTTGGTATTTTTATAAGAACAGCATGCACTTTCGTCCAGAACAGTGACATTTGGTGCAGTGGAACTGCTGACGATGGCCAGAACCAAACTCCTCAAACCTGAACGGCACACTCATAGTGACTTTGGTATTTTTGTAAGAAAAGCATGCATTTAAGTTCAGAACAGTGACATTTATTTAGTTATGTTTGTTAAGCATATGTTTTGAAGTCAAAGTTTGTCAAGCTTCGATTTCTTATAATATAATCGGATTCATGAGGAATTGAGGAAACTCCTCAAACCTTAACGTTATACGTATATTCATTTGTGTTTCCATCTAATAATTAAAGCATTAAAAGCAGTTTTAAAAAATACTTACACATTTCTACATAATCCAACATTCGCAAGTAGCTTTCACCAGAACCCGAAAGGCGACGGTTTTTTTTTTCTTAAAAATTATTTCCTTTTACGTTTTCTAAGTAAGGGTCAGTTGCACCAACCATATTTGATAGACATATCATCGTTACGCAGCAGACGTCTATGGAACTTCCCATACTATAAAATTAACGAACGCTTTAACGGTGGTAGACAGTTGGATGCAACCGGCCCTTAATCGAGAAGTCTACAGCTCAAACTGCGACAATTCTTTGTGTTATTATTCTAAGCCTTACTTCTCACACTAAAGGGCAACGAAGCCAGTACCATTGAAATTGAAATAACATTATCATTTTATATCAAAGACGCTCAATTTAAAATGGATCCCAACTCCTTTTGTTCGATTTCAAAATGCCCGTGGTTTGAAGTGTCTGCTCGTGAAATGCGGATAATATTGTACTTCGGAATACTCTAGGCATTATGGACGATACACAAAAACTGTTATTCAAAATGCTTACAAAGCTTGCATTTGAAACAGAATAATGTTGATTTACATACGCAAACTCACATCTGTACTCTTTATTCTAGTTTAATATAACTAGTGTTATTAACTAGATTTATAAAAAAAAAATGTCCATTAAGAACAACTCAGTTAAAAGATATTGCGAAAAAATCTTTAAAATCAAACCTTAATCAATCGTAACGTGAGAATCTGAATAACAATGAAATAATCTGTGTCGCCGTTTAGTTTTTTGGCTAATTGTCACCAATTTTGAACACCAAACTTTTTTTTACGCCATAATCAATAAAGCCGTTTTTGAAATTTTTGATGGGCTCTAGCGTCTTTAAAAATAAGAATATCAAAATAATCTAAACGGTCCGACATAGATAAAAATAATAATAATCTGTGTTAAAAAATCATTGCTCTATCTTCAAAAACCAGGGAGGAAATACTCGAGAGCGTTTGTATGTAGAATTGACCCCTCCTGTATCGTCGAAACACACTGGCTCTGTTGCTTCACTACAGAAGAGCGGTAGGGAGAGCTAGCTGGCAATTTTTTTTTTCAAAGTTGTCCCCCCCACTTTTTTTTGGATTTGGAATTTTTTAAGTGTCGCGAGCTCTTTCAATCCTAATATGAGAAAAAAAGTGTCCCAAGGTTTTTTGCCCATTCCGTTACCATTTTTTCATACATTTTGTATGGCGGTAACGGAACGGAAGGTCTGAAAAATGTATGGAAATCTTGGGACATTTTTTTTTCTCCTGTCAGGGTGGATAGACCTCGCGATTCTGAGTATGAATCGCGTAAAAAATACCCATGTTACAAAAAAAAGTGGGGTGGACAACTTTGAAAAAAAAAAATGGCCCAGCTACGATATGCTCACGGAGAGTAAGCGATTGACGTTAGCTAGGAACCGTGATACTTTTATTTTATATAATATTCATTTTCTTTGCTTTTACAATATTGTGAGGCGAATAGCCTTTTCCCGTCAATAATAACAATCGAAGGATATAAAACGTATTCCACACGCTTTCAGCTCAGGGATGAGTCATTTCAAACGGGATTTGTATGAGTTGTATGAATTGTATGGCTTGTCGGATTTGGCGGTGGCAGGTTCACGAATATTTTAAGAATATTTTAAATTTTATTGATGAATTGAAAGGTTTGGATTGAATGATATTTCTCTTTTTAAACCCTGACGCAAAAACGACGGTTGTTATAAGTTTGACGTGTCTGTCTGTCTGTCTGTTTGGCCGTCTGTCTTTATGTCTGTGTGTGTGTCTGTCTGTGGCATCGTAGTTGCCGAACGGATTAACCGATTTCGATTTAGTTTTTTTGTTTGAAAGCGGAGTTAGTCGGGACTGTTCTTAGCCATGTTTCATGAAAATCGGTCCACTATGTCGCAGTCGGGGGTTTTTTCAAAATTTTAATTTTGTAGTTAGGTTATTTGTATTGTCTGTGTGTGAACTTCTTTCCTAGCCCAGCTAAACTGGAATAAACTGTCGCCTACGGCATTTCTGGACCGATACGACCTTCAAGAAAAGAGAGCCATCTTAAAGGCCAGCAACGCACATTTAACTCTTCTGATGTTTCGGGTGTCCACGGGCGACAAAGATCTCTTACCATCAGGGGACCTGTCTGGTCGTTTGCTTCCTACCGCACAAAAAACGTTTGAATTATTGTCATATAATGCACTAGCGACCCGCCCCGGTTACGCACGGGTACTATATAGTCCATTTCAAATACGAAGGCCCGATTGCACTTGAGACGGTCAATTAGCGTTAACAATAGGATTAGTGATAACAAAAGATACCTGATTGCACCGACAAAAAGATTGCACCGACGCGTGCCAATTTGAAGTGGGCCTAATTAGATAACAAAAGGCAAACATTATGAGCCCTATTGTTAAGTTTCGAGTGCCATCGGGCCTTCGTATTTGAAATGGACTATACCTACATGTAAACCTTCCTCTAGAATCACTCTATCTATTAAAAAAACCGCATCAAAATCCGTTGCGTTGTTTTATAGTATTTTATGCAACTGGTGGTTAAAAGAGGTCAAAAAAGGTGAGTGGCGTGGCGTGGGTAACAATTTGAGGCGAAGCCGAAAATTGTTAATAAAGACGCCACGAGCATTTTTTGACTCAGTTAAACACCGTTGCATACAATACTTTTTCTACGACCCAGCACTTACTTTGAAAGAAAATTATAAATTCAACAAATACCTACTTTCAGTCATCTTAGCTATCTAGTGGACCACACCACCTACCATTTTGAATATGCAGTTTTAGTGCAAACATGAAAATAAAATTATAAATTTAAAAAACCCCCGACACAAAAAAAAGGTGAATTAAATTAAAAATTAAATAAAAAAAGGGTGAAAAAAACTAAAAGTGCGAGCTTTCAAAAAGTAATAAAATAACTAAATAAGTAGCTCTAGGAATACCTACCTTCCTTCTTACGAAATACCTACCTTCTTCTTCTTAGGAATATCTACCTACCTTCTACCTTCTTACGAAATACGTAAGATGAAAACCTAACTACGAAATTCTTGAACGTAAAAATTTTGGTACTTAAACATAAAATTACTTGAATTCTTAAACACAAGAAATATGACAAAATAAATTATTAATTATTATTCTCTTTATTGATTTCCATTATTAATTAATGGTAAAGTGTTGTCGCGTCGGGGGACCGCTCTCAATATTAGCGTAAGGGCAGACGTCGTTGACGGTTGTGTTTCCGATGCAGTCTTTAGAGTCTTATTTTAAGATTGGGTGTTGAAATTTTTGCTCAGCACTTATCTAGTTTGTTTGGTTGTAAACATATACGTTACTTGTAATTCTAATACTTCCTTTGACATTTTGGTTGTATAGTTACATTGTTCATGTTCAGGTAGTTAGTTTAATGTATGTACCTAGTGAATTTTTTGTTAAACATTTATTAAGTTAGTTTAGCTGTGTAAATATTTAGTTTTTAAGTTTCAAGTTAGACAGGCAAAGAGCGGTCCCCCGACGCGACAACACTTTACCATTAATTAATAATGGAAATCAATAAAGAGAATAATAATTAATAATTTATTTTGTCATATTTCTTGTGTTTAAGAATTCAAGTAATTTTATGTTTAAGTACCAAAATTTTTACGTTCAAGAATTTCGTAGTTAGGTTTTCATCTTACGTATTTCGTAAGAAGGTAGAAGGTAGGTAGATATTCCTAAGAAGAAGAAGGTAGGTATTTCGTAAGAAGGAAGGTAGGTATTCCTAGAGCTACTTATTTAGTTATTTTATTACTTTTTGAAAGCTCGCACTTTTAGTTTTTTTCACCCTTTTTTTATTTAATTTTTAATTTAATTCACCTTTTTTTTGTGTCGGGGTTTTTTAAATTTATAATTTAAGGTTTTTATTTCTTTCTTTTTGTAGGGGGCTCTTTCTTTTGTCATATTTCTTGTGTTTTGGAATTCAAGTACCGAATTGTATGTTAAGTACCTACTTACCTATATTTTTTACGTTCAAGATGTTCTAGAGGTAAGTGCATGCTGTTTTTATAAAAATACTAAAGTCACTATAAGCGTGCCGTTCAGATCTGAGGAGTTCCGTTCTGACCAACATCAGGAGTTCCACTGCACCAAATGTCACTGTTCTGGACGTAAGTACATGCTGTTCTTATAAAAATACCAAAGTCACTATAAGCGTGCCGTTCAAATTTGAGGAGTTCCGTTCTGACCATCATCAGAAGTTCCAGTGCACCAAATGTCACTGTTCTGGACGTAAGGGCATGCTGATCTTATAAAAATACCAAAGTTACTATAAGCGTGCCGTTCAGATTTGAGGAGTTCCGTTCTGACCATCATCAGCAGTTCCACTGCACCAAATGTCACTGTTCCGTAAGTAAATGCATGCCATTCCTTTAAAAACACA